>NC_081354.1:836972-1034472 GCF_030684315.1 Stegostoma tigrinum
TGTGGACATTTTGGAGAGGGTGCAGAGGAGGTTCGCCAGGATGTTGCTTGATATGCAGGGCGCTAGCTATGAAGAGAGGTTGAGTAGATTAGGATTATTTACATTCGAAAGACGGAGGTTGGGGGGGGTCCTGATTGAGGTTTACAAAATCATGAGAGGTATAGACAGAGTGGATAGCAAGAAGCATCTTCCCAGAATGGGGGACTCAATTATTCGGGGTCATGATTTCAAAGTGAGAGGAGGAAAAGTTTAAGTGAGACGAGGGAATTGAAGGATGGGTCAGCAAGTTTGCAGACGACACAAAGGTCGGAGGTGTCGTTGACAGTGTAGAGGGCTGTTGTAGGCTGCAGCGGGACATTGACAGGATGCAGAGATGGGCTGAGAGGTGGCAGATGGAGTTCAACCTGGATAAATGCGAGGTGATGCATTTTGGAAGGTCGAATTTGAAAGCTGAGTACAGGATTAAGGATAGGATTCTTGGCAGCGTGGAGGAACAGAGGGATCTTGGTGTGCAGATACATAGATCCCTTAAAATGGCCACCCAAGTGGACAGGGTTGTTAAGAAAGCATATGGTGTTTTGGCTTTCATTAACAGGGGGATTGAGTTTAAGAGTCGTGAGATCTTGTTGCAGCTCTATAAAACTTTGGTTAGACCGCACTTGGAATACTGCGTCCAGTTCTGGGCGCCCTATTATAGGAAAGATGTGGATGCTTTGGAGAGGGTTCAGAGGAGGTTTACCAGGATGCTGCCTGGACTGGAGGGCTTATCTTATGAAGAGAGGTTGACTGAGCTCGGTCTCTTTTCATTGGAGAAAAGGAGGAGGAGAGGGGACCTAATTGAGGTATACAAGATAATGAGAGGCATAGATAGAGTCGATAGCCAGAGACTATTTCCCAGGGCAGAAATGGCTAGCACGAGGGGTCATAGTTTTAAGCTGGTTGGTGGAAAGTATAGAGGGGATGTCAGAGGCAGGTTCTTTACGCAGAGAGTTGTGAGAGCATGGAATGCGTTGCCAGCAGCAGTTGTGGAAGCAAGGTCATTGGGGTCATTTAAGAGACTGCTGGACATGCATATGGTCACAGAAATTTGAGGGTGCATCCATGAGGATCAATGGTCAGCACAACATTGTGGGCTGAAGGGCCTGTTCTGTGCTGTACTGTTCTATGTTCTATGTTCTATGAGATATGTGTGGAAAGTTCTTTACGCAGAGGGTGGTGGGTGCCTGGAACGTGTTGCCCGTGGAGGTGGTAGAGGCAGGCACTATAATGTCATTTAAGATGTATTTAGACAGATACATGGATGGGCAGGGAGTAGAGGGATACAGATCCTTGGAAAATAGGCGACAGGTTTAGATAGAGGATCTGGATCGGCGCAGGCTAGGAGGGCCGAAGGGCCTGTTCCTGTGCTGTAATTTTCTTTGTTCGTTTGTTCTTTGTTCTAATCAGGAGCTCTCTGTAGGTAACTACTGCTCTTTTCAGAGCAAGTTTTATATGGTACAATAATCATAAAATTGCCTTACTGAAGTTGTACATAGTTTCATAGCCTTAGGGAAGGTCATTCATTCTGCAGTCATTTGCATTTTTACAGTAATAACTGGATCTCCATGACATTCAGTGAGTTATTTTCAACATTAGGTAGAGTGAGAGTTCAGGGCAGATTGGATAACTCGAATAGAGGACTCTGATTGTTGGCTTGGATTTGCAGTGTGTCATGTGGAGCCTCGAACTGACAATGTGAATTTGTGAGATTCGCCTCAGGCCCTTCCTGAATGATCTTCACACCTGTGCCCATTTGTCCAAACTTCTGTTCCAACATTTGGTAATTTCCACAAAAATGAGTAATAATTTTAGGCATTGTTAATGTAAAATTTCTCAAGAGTTTTAAAAGATATAGAATTGAACAGAAAGCAATATAAGTGAATTTTAAGGTGGCAATAAACATGTTGTAGAAAAGAGACTCATCCTTCAGTACTAGACCAGGGGAAAGCTAGTGACTGAGATGACCTACAACAGCAGTGACTGGGTTCACCTCCAGGCAGGGGAAAAGTGATTGGATATTAACAGCCAAAGTGAAATAAAAAGCTCAGATCAGGGTCAAATAATATATTAGGTTATGTACAATGGGTTACAGTAGGATCATGTAGATAGTGAGATAATTGTTTCAGGGGTACTTACTGCTGGGAGATAAATTAAATGTTTGTAGTTTTGTCTGTCTAAAACTGGAAGATATTTTAGCCCATCCACAATTTGACATAAAGTTATATGCTGAATGAATGAGGAAGCTGGATCCTTGCTTACAGGCAATGTTACCAAAGGGTGACATTGTAAATGAATAATAGGAGAGAACTGAAGGCGAGATAGCAGGTCGCACCAGAAAGGACCCCTCTGAGCTTGTGACATAACTTACACTAAGAGCAAGAACAGAGCAGTGTAGTACCGTTTCTCTAATGACTATGGAACTGGGGGCTCACAGGTCTCTGGGTTCTGATGGATTTCATTCCAGGGTCCCAGGTGGTTAATAAGGTATTAAAACTGACAGGGCTTGTGGGGCGGGGCAGAGAGCATGGTGGTGAGAACAGGAACAGGAAAACACATGGGGCAGTGGGCAGGAGAGAACAGATGGGGCAGGGGGAGCGAACAGACTGGGCGTGGGGGAGGAAAGAACAAGTCTAGGAGACTAAGGGTGACTTGGTCAAAGTATATAGATTCTGAATGAGATAGCAAGAACTGTAAATGCTGGACATCGACTTTCCTGCTCCTCTGATGCTGCCTGGCCTACTGTGTTCCTCCAGCTCCACACTGCATTCTCTCTGATGCAGCCTGGCCTGCTGTGTTCCTCCATCTCCACACTGTGTTCCCTCTGACGCTGCCTGGCCTGCTGTGTTCCTCCAGCTCCACACTGCGTTCTCTCCGATGCAGCCTGGCCTGCTGTGTTTCTCCAGCTCCACACTGTTGTCTCTCTGATGCTGCCTGGCTTGCTGTGTTCCTCCAGCTCCACACTGTGTTCCCTCTGACGCTGCCTGGCTTGCTGTGTTCCTCCAGCTCCACACTGCGTTCTCTCCGATGCAGCCTGGGCTGCTGTGTTGCTCCAGCTCCACACTGTGTTCCCTCTGATGCTGCCTGGCCTGCTGTGTTCCTTCAGCTCCACACTGCGTTCTCTCCGATGCAGACTGGCCTGCTGTGTTTCTCCAGCTCTACACTGTGTTATCTCCGATGCAGCCTGGCCTGCTGTGTTTCTCCAACTCCACACTGTGTTCTCTCTGATGCTGCCTGGCTTGCTGTGTTCCTTCAGCTCCACAAAGTGTTATCTCTGATGCAGCCTGGCCTGCTGTGTTCCTCCATCTCCACACTGTGTTCCCTCTGATGCTGCCTGGCCTACTGTGTTCCTCCAGCTCCACACTGCATTCTCTCTGATGCAGCCTGGCCTGCTGTGTTCCTCCAGCTCCACACTGTGTTATCTCCGATGCTGCCTGGCCTGCTGTGTTCCTGCAGCCCCACACTAGATTCTGAATGGTCCTTCTACAATCTCCTTTATGATAATGACCATCATTAGACGAGATTTTATTTAATTCAGATTTTCCCATCTACAATGGTGGTATTGACTCACATGCCTAAAGCAATAGCCTGGGCCTAGATTAATATAGCATTAACTTTTTTTTCTTTATTCGTTAATGGGATCAGGACGTTGCTGGCCAGGCAGTATTTATTGCCCATCCCTAATTGCCCACAGGGCAGCTAAGAGTCAACCACATTGCTGTGGGTCTGGAGTGACATGTAGGCCAGAACAGGTAAGGATGGCAGTTTCCTTCCCTAAAGGGCATTGACATTTCCACTAGATCACTACCTCACCAAGAATGTGGGCCATCTGGTCCTGGGGACTTGTCAGCTTTCAGGTCTAGCAGCTGTCCCAATGCCCTTCCCCCATTAAGTTCCTAATTCCCTTTCGGCACTTGATGTTTTTTCAGTATCTCAGAGGGATTTTCTCTAGATTTTCTACAGTGAAGACATATAAAATACCTGTTCAATGCTCCCAGCTTTAGTAGGTATTATATTATTCTGGCAGTGTTATTGTAGTAGAACTAACCCTTTTGAAATACACTAGGCAAAGGAACTTTGTGTAAAAATATTGAATGTTCATTGGACATGCCTAACAAATTTGACAGAAAGTTTTGAGGTGGTGACCAGACATGTAGATGAAGGGTCGTGTGGCTGATGTAGCTTATATGGATTTTAGCAAAGCCTCTGATAAAGTTCCACATAAGAGACTTATCAAGAAGACAAATCTCAAGGAGATAGGGTCATTTCATTTGATAAAGTGGATTCAACATTGGCTCAATTGTAGGAGACAGAGGATGATGACAGAGGCTGCTTTAGTAACTGGAAGCCAGCGTCCAGTGGCATACCATAGAGGTTTGTGCTGACTCCCCTATTATTCGTCATTTATATAAATGACATTGATGACTGTGTTGGGGGTTGGGTTCCTGCAAATGCCTACAATCAGCTCAGTCATATCTCTTCTCATGGATGATCCCATGGAAACCAGAAGATTTGGCTCAATAGGTTGAATAACGGACTCGTAAATCCCGAAGGAACATTTAACAACAAACTTCTTGAAAATTTTATGACAATTTTGTTTTATATCAAATGCAAGAAACAGAGATTAAAACTGTGGAATCACAGACCATTGAGCAGCCACAAATTCTATCTCACAAGAAAAGTTTTCAAATGCATGAGCACTTTGTTTGTTTTACCATTGGAAGGTGTTGATATTATTTCACACCACAAAAATACAAAAAGCATTATTTATTGACCTGGCAAGGAATGTGAATAAATGGATCATTAAAAGCAGGAACATCCATTTCTCCCTCACCTAATGTGATGCTGCTTAAATCTGCTTTGAATTCTGTAAAGCAATTGGAATGTTCTCCAGGACTTGAATAGGTTACTATCAACAACTTGACAGTACTTATGATGAGTAAAAGGGTGGCTTTACAGAGGTAGCGGGTATAACAAGAGAAAGCTGATGGGTACCTAGAGAAGGTTCTGTATAATGTATAATAGGATTAGCAATTTATTTTCTTTTATTTTACTTAAGATCAATTGTCATGTTTTCAGCAGGCAGCTCTTGAAACTAATGTCACATTTCAACTTAGCAAATCCTGTCAGCAGCATTTCTCTTTGTTTCTTCTTCACTCTTTCCATTTCACATCAATCATTTTTATCTCACTTTTTTCTACTTTAAGGCACTCCTTAATATCTAATTCTTTAATTATGCTTTTGTTTATCTACTGTAATATCTGCTTGTGTGGTTTACTGTCAAATTTTGTTTAGTAATAGGCATGTGAGGCATCTTGAGATGTTTTATGTTAAAAGTGCTATATAAATGAATGTTATTACCAAACAAAACTTGAAACTGAGCCACATGGAGTTGTAATGTAAGATATGTGATTTATATATATTTTAATATCATTTACTTTACAGTTTTTATTTTTTACTGGTGGCATATGGGTTCGGTTTGTGTGTGTGAAGGGGTTTAATGACTAACTTGTCAGTATTCATGGAGACATCTTTTGGACTAATATAAGAGAGTCAAGCCCTGGGATGCTAATGGGAATTTGTTTGCATTGGGAGTATTTTATGAGCAGGCAGAGTAAACATTGAAGGCCAGTAGTTTGCTTTCAATTAAAACAATTAGGAATTTACTCTTTTTTTTTGCTTAGGGGAGAAATCCATAGCTTGGATAACATTTATTTTCAATTCACAGAGTTCCTACTTGAAGTAAGATATATGAAAGAGATTCTCAAAGAAGAGTTAGTTCAGAAAAGGTAAGAGAGATAATGGGAACTGCAGATGCTGGAGAATCCGAGATAACAAAGCGTGGAGCTGGATGAACACAGCAGGTCAAGCAGCATCTTAGGAGCAGGAAAGCTGACGTTTTGGGCCTAGGCCCTTCATCAGAAAAGGGTTATCTTCAGCCCAGCCCATGGTTGTCTCTCAGCTGGATCTCTCAGCAACACGTGGTTGTCTCTCAACCCAGCATGGCAGTGTCTCAGCCTGGTCTCTCAGAAGCTGTGGCAGTATCTCGGCCTGGTCTCTCAGAAGCTGTGGCACTGTCTTGGCCTGGTCTCTCAGAAGCTGTGACAGTGTCTCGGCCTGGTCTCTCAGAAGCTATGGCAGTATCTCGGCCGGGTCTCTCAGAAGCTGTGACGGTCTCTCGGCCTGGTCTCTCAGAAGCTGTGGCGGTCTCTCGGCCTGGTCTCTCAGAAGCTGTGGCGGTCTCTCGGCCTGGTCTCTCAGAAGCTGTGACGGTCTCTCGGTCTGGTCTCTCAGAAGCTGTGGCAGTCTCTCGGCCTGGTCTCTTGACGGCCCATTGCAGTCTCTTGGCTTGGTGTGCAATCTCTCGGGCCAGCGTGGTGGTCTCTCTGCCTGGTTTCTCAGCAGCCCATGGTGGTCTCTTGGCAGTATTTCAGTCTAGGCCTGGCAGAGTGATATCTCAGCGTGCGAGTGGGTCCTGCCTGGGCATGTTCTAGAGGCAGCAGGAGGAGATCGGAAAGGTGACAGCATCAGCAGCAGTGATGGCATCATGGTCCAGTGCAGGAACAGTGAGGGATGTCCCTGGTTATCGGTGGTGGTGGCAAGAACAGGCAGCTGAGGTCTCCCAGAGAGCAAGCTATATGGAGGACTCAGACTGTTGAACTTTTAACTTTATTCCTTTATCTTTCTACTTTATAGTAAGAAGGTGTTAAGTTGTAATGTTAAGTATTACCTGTATTTTCATTTTTCTACTTATTCTATGAAGGTAACAGTTAACTTTTTAGAATTTGTTTCTTTTACTACTTTGTACCTAAGATGGTGCCTTGTGAGGTGACATGATATAATTTTCACTGTAATCCTGTACTTCTGTACTTGAGTTCACGCGATAATAAAATCTAAATCTAAATCTTAAAGTATGTCTTAAAGGAGGCGAGAGAATTTGTCAGATTTATGGAGGTATTTCAGAGCATGTGGACTGGACACTGCAGGGAAGGCCACCAATGGTGAAAATAGTCAAATAGTACAAAGGCATGAATTACAGAACTGCAGATATCTGGAGGATTGTGGATCCAGATGAATGTGGAGATGTGGATTAACAAGTTTATACGTGAATTTGAAAACAGGAATTACATCTTCAAAATGAAAATGTGGGCAGCACGGTGGTTCAGTGGTTAGCACTGCTGCCTCACAGAACCAGGGACCCGGGGTCAATTCTAGCCTCAGGCAACTGTGTGGAGTGTGCACATTCTCCCCGTGTCTGCGTGGGTTTCCTCTGCGTGCTCCAGTTTCCTTCCACAGTCCAAAGATGTGCAGATTAGGGTGGATCGGCCATGCTAAATTGCCCATAGTGTTCAGGGTTGTGCAGGCTGGGTGGATTGGCCATGGGAAATGCAGGAATACAGGGATAGGGGAGGGGGGTGGGTATGGTTGGGATGCTCTTTGGAAGACTGGTGTGGACTGGATGGTGTGAATAGCCTGCTTCTACTCTGTAGGGATTCTATGAAGAGATTGCTGGAAGAAGAGTAGCTGGATAAAGATGGCATGTTTTACATTTGTTTATAGGATGTAAGCATCATTAGCATTAGTGGTTCTTTCTAAAATGTCTTTCATAGAATCCCTACAGTATGGAAACAAACCATGCAGCCCAATAGGTCCACAACAAATTTCCAAAGAGAATTTCACCCAGACTCCCCTCTCCCTGTGACCCCCCATTTTCCAGGACTAATCCACTAACCTACAGATTCCCGGACACTATGGGCAATTTACCATGGCCAGGTCCCTGCCATTGTGAGGCAGCAGAGCTAACCACTGAGCTACCGTGCTATTAGAAAGTAATGTGCCTGTGGAATTCTCTGCCACAGAAAATGATTGAAGCCAAAGCACTGGACTTAGAAAAACTTACATTTAGTTCTTTGGGCTAAAGGGATCAAAGGGTTTGGAGAGAAAGCAGAAACAGAGTCCTCTGATACATCATCATATTGAATGGCAGATCAGGCTCAAGGGCTGAATGGCCTACTCCTGCTTCTAGTTTCTGTGTTTCTGTGGCACCTGTGCACACCGCATGGATTACTTCTCAACAGAACTGGAACAGAGTTCCTGACAGAGGATTTCGCTTCAGCAGTTGGGGAGTAACTCTGCAGGGATGTACGAACTAGGAGAGAACATCAGAAAGTAAGCCTACAGTGACAAAATGCTGAGAGAGGCAGACAACATAAACAGAGAATAGGGAGAAGGTAACACATTCAAATTCAGAGTTACACTGCATGTACATACATGTGACTTTAACTTTCCTAATATTGATTGGAACCTCCTTCGAGCAGAAGATTTGAATGGAGCTGTTTTTGTAAGGTGTGTTCAGGAGGGTTTCCTAACGCAGTACGTTGACAGGCCGACGAGGGGAGAGGCCATTCTAGACTTGGTGCTCGGAAACGAGCCGGGGCAGGTATCAGATCTTGTGGTGGGAGAGCATTTTGGTGATAGTGACCATAACACTCTCTCATTCTACATAGCTATGGAGAAGGAGAGGATTAGGCAGAATGGGAGGATATTTAATTGGGGAAGAGGAAACTATGATGCGATTAGACACGAGTTAGGAAGCATGGACTGGGAGCAGTTGTTCCATGGTAAGGGAACTATAGACATGTGGAGATGGTTTAAGGAACAGTTGTTGGGAGTGATGAGTAAATATGTCCCTCTGAGACAGGCAAGACGGGGTAAGATAAAGGAACCTTGGATGACGAGAGCGGTGGAGCTTCTAGTGAAAAGGAAGAAGGTAGCTTACATAAGGTGGAGGAAGCTAGGGTCAAGTTCAGCTAGAGAGGATTACATGCAGGCAAGGAAGGAGCTCAAAAATGGTCTGAGGAGAGCCAGGAGGGGGCACGAGAAAGGCTTGGCAGAAGGAATCCGGGAAAACACAAAGGCATTTTACACTTACGTGAGGAATAAGAGAATGGTCAAAGAAAGAGTAGGGCCGATCAGGGATAGCATAGGGAACTTGTGTGTGGAGCCTGAGGAGGTAGGGGAAGCCCTAAATGAGTTTTTTGCTTCTGTCTTTACGAAAGAAACGACCTGTGTAGTGAATGAAACCTTTGAAGAGCAGGTGTGCATGCTGGAATGGATAGAGATAGAGGAAGCTGATGTACTGAAAATTTTGTCAAACATTAAGATTGACAAGTCGCCAGGCCCGGATCAGATTTGTCCTCGGCTGCTTTGGGAAGCGAGAAATGCAATTGCTTCGCCACTTGCGAAGATCTTTGCATCCTCGCTCTCCACTGGAGTCGTACCTGAGGACTGGAGAGAGGCAAATGTAGTTCCTCTCTTCAAGAAAGGAAATAGGGAAATCCCCGGCAATTATAGACCGGTAAGTCTCACGTCTGTCGTCTGCAAGGTGTTAGAAAGGATTCTGAGGGATAAGATTTATGACCATCTGGAAGAGCATGGCTTGATCAAATACAGTCAACACGGCTTTGTGAGGGGTAGGTCATGCCTTACAAACCTTATCGAGTTTTTTGAGGATGTGACTAGTAAGGTTGATGAGGGTCAAGCTGTGGATGTGGTGTATATGGACTTCAGTAAGGCATTTGATAAGGTTCCCCATGGAAGGCTCATTCAGAAGGTCAGGAGGAATGGGATACAGGGGAACTTAGCTGCTTGGATACAGAATTGGCTGGCCAACAGAAGACAGCGAGTGGTAGTAGAAGGAAAATATTCTGCCTGGAAGTCAGTGGTGAGTGGGGTTCCACAGGGCTCTGTCCTTGGGCCTCTACTGTTTGTAATTTTTATTAATGACTTGGACGAGGGAATTGAAGGATGGGTCAGCAAGTTTGCAGACGACACAAAGGTCGGAGGTGTCGTTGACAGTGTAGAGGGCTGTTGTAGGCTGCAGCGGGACATTGACAGGATGCAGAGATGGGCTGAGAGGTGGCAGATGGAGTTCAACCTGGATAAATGCGAGGTGATGCATTTTGGAAGGTCGAATTTGAAAGCTGAGTACAGGATTAAGGATAGGATTCTTGGCAGCGTGGAGGAACAGAGGGATCTTGGTGTGCAGATACATAGATCCCTTAAAATGGCCACCCAAGTGGACAGGGTTGTTAAGAAAGCATATGGTGTTTTGGCTTTCATTAACAGGGGGATTGAGTTTAAGAGTCGTGAGATCTTGTTGCAGCTCTATAAAACTTTGGTTAGACCGCACTTGGAATACTGCGTCCAGTTCTGGGCGCCCTATTATAGGAAAGATGTGGATGCTTTGGAGAGGGTTCAGAGGAGGTTTACCAGGATGCTGCCTGGACTGGAGGGCTTATCTTATGAAGAGAGGTTGACTGAGCTCGGTCTCTTTTCATTGGAGAAAAGGAGGAGGAGAGGGGACCTAATTGAGGTATACAAGATAATGAGAGGCATAGATAGAGTCGATAGCCAGAGACTATTTCCCAGGGCAGAAATGGCTAGCACGAGGGGTCATAGTTTTAAGCTGGTTGGTGGAAAGTATAGAGGGGATGTCAGAGGCAGGTTCTTTACGCAGAGAGTTGTGAGAGCATGGAATGCGTTGCCAGCAGCAGTTGTGGAAGCAAGGTCATTGGGGTCATTTAAGAGACTGCTGGACATGCATATGGTCACAGAAATTTTAGGGTGCATCCATGAGGATCAATGGTCGGCACAACATTGTGGGCTGAAGGGCCTGTTCTGTGCTGTACTGTTCTATGTTCTATGTTCTATGTTCTATGAATGCATAGCGAATAGTTGATAAGATTAGGCAATGACAAGCACAATTTGCCTTGTAGGGTCATAATGATGTGGCAATAATGGAGACCAGGCTTAAGGAAGGGTAGATCTGAGTAAGTAATATTCCTGGTTACAAGGTGTTCATAAAGATAGTAAAGGAAATAAAGTAGGAAGGTTGAAGTTTTTGGTAAATGAGAAAGAAGATGTTTTAGAAGTTTCAAGGACAGAATTGATTTGGCAAGAAGTAAGGTATGTGAGGTGTGTAATCCCAGTTCTTGCTGTGTGATGTACACGGTGTATACAATAATACAGTGCAATGGGAAGGATATCGAGGAATGTGTTTTCAAGATAACTACACAGCGCTGTAAACTTCAAAGTGCACTAGAAATATTCCAGTTGTAATTCTGAAGACTTGTGCTCCAGAACTTGCCAGCCCCTACCCAAGCTCTTCCAGTACAGTCACAACACTGGCATCTAGTCAACAATGTAGGAAATTGCCCAGGTATGTCATGTACATAAAAGGCAGGACAAATCCAACCCAACAAATTACCACCCCATCAGTCTACTCTCAATCATCAGTAAAGTGATGGAAGGTGTCAGTAACAGCGCTATCAAGCAGCACCTACTCAGCAATAACCTGCTCAGTGATGTCCAGTTTGGGTTCCACCAGGGCCACTCAGCTCCTGACCCCATAACAGCCTTGGTTCAAACATGGACAAAAGAGCTGAATTCCAGTGAGAGTGATAGCCCTTGACATCAAGGCCACATTTGACTGAGTGTGGCATGAAGGAGCCCTGTCAAACCTGGAGTGAATGGAGATTGGGGGTAAACTCTCTACTGGTTGGAGTCATACCTGGCACAAAGAAGGAAGGTTGTGGTCAGTGGGGGTCAGTCATCTCAGCTCCAGGACATCTCTGCAGGAGTTCCTCAGGGTAGTGTTTTAGACCCAACCATCTTCAGCTGCTTCATCAATGACCTTCCCTCCATCATAAGGTCAGAAGTGGGGACGTTCACTATGATTGTACAGTGTTCAGTACCATTCGCGACTCCTTAGACACTGAAGCAGTCCATGTTCAAATGGTACAAGACCTGGGCATTATCCAACATTAGGCTGACACATAGCAAGTAACATTCATGCCATATAAATGCCAGTCAAAAACCATCCCAGATTCTAACCATTGCCCCTTGGCATTCAATGGCATTACTATCATTGTATCCTTACTATCAACATTTTAGGAGTTATCATTGACCAGAAACTGAGCTGGACTAGCCTCATAATTACAAAGGCTAGCAGGTCAGAGGCTAGAAATTCTGAAGTGAATAACTGTCCTCCCAAAACCCTGTCCACCATCTACAAAGCACATGTCGGGAATGTGATGGAATACTCCCCACTTGCCTGGATGAGTGCAGCTCCAACAACACTCAAGAAGCTTGACACCATCCAGGACAAAGCAGCCGCTTGATTGGCATCACATTCACACATAAACACTTCTGTGGACTCAATAGCAACATGACAGTTGATATAGTGAGTGAATCAACAACAAGGTGAAAGGACAGAAAGTAACATGCAAGGCAAAACAAAGTGAATAAACTTACAGAGTGCCATATTTTCTGAATTGTTATGGATCACAGGGGATTGATGAGGAACTTTGTGAAAAAACCTATTTTTAGAGTGTGAGACTGTAAAGAAAGATGAGTCTTGTTTATCAAATCTCCAGCAGCTTAACCCATATCAAGGCACTACTACTAATTCTACAGACATTGTATCCAGATGTGTTATGACAAATCTCTGGAGCAAAAGGGACTTGTCCCAGTCCTCCTGGAACAGAGATAGGTGCATTACTGCTGCACCATAACAGCCACAGTTTGAGGGTTAGCCTGAATATAAATTCAACAATTATCAGCAATTTACCTACTCTGTCACTAAATTAAATAAGCAACAGTTTCATGTAGTTATGTAAGTGGTCATTGACACTTTTTCCTCCAGGAAACTGACTGCTCACCTTATCACGGATTCCTTGTCGCATTACTTCCCGTTCAGCCTCCATTTTTGCATATTTTCCTGCACGTTCTTCCTCCGCTTGTCGAATAGCTTCTAATCTTTCTTCTTCCTTTTTCTCAGCATCTGGATCCTTCTCTTCATCACCACCCAACATTTTTCCCATGTCTTTGGTGGCTCCTAAATTTGTGGTGTGATGTAATGAACAGAGTTAGGGGATTATTCACCAGAAAACACTCTCCTCTAATAGTTTACACAGGATGCATTCACATTATGAGAGTTAAACATTTGTAGGACAAAGCACAGAATGAAGTAACAGCTCTTGTGGAACCCAGCTTCCTCTCATGCTGTTCGTTTCAAATACAGCGTTACCTACAGTGTTCTGTAGATGGATCCACGCTGGGTACTATTTGTGGTACGGACTAAACTCTGGTCAGTAATGCTCAGATTATGACAATTTATCTCATTAGTCTAATGGACCACCTGGTTTGTACCAGCATTGTAGAACCTAACTAGAGCTTTCAGCTGGGCCTCACAAGAGTTCTGTCTATTTAGAAAACAAGAGATATGATTTCAATTTGCTGAAAACCCATCCATTTGAACAGAATTAAGGTCAGACCCTATTAGTGTCTGAAGAAATCTGAAGGAAATTCCACAATTATTGACTGAGCTTATTGATAAAGCCAAAAAGGTTTTATTCAACAATATTGCACCACACCCTGTTTGATGTTAAAGCAGTGATACAGGACCATAGTGAAGGTAATGTATGCAGTACAGGTCTCTCAACCTGTGAAAGGATAGAATTGTCAAGAGGAAGTACAATAGAACTTGACTGGGCTATGAAGAGAGCTTGATTCAACTGGGCCTGTATTCACTAGAGTTTTAAGGATGGAATGGGATCTGATTAAACATATAAAATTCTAACAAGGCTGGACAGACTAGATGCAGGGAGGATGTTTTCTCTGGCTGGGGAGTCTAGAACCAGGGGGCCCAGTCTCAGGATACAGAGTGGATCATTTGGGACTCACATGAGTAATAGTTTCTGGCTTGAAAGGGTAGTGAACCTGTGAAATCCTCTACCACAGAAAACGGGAGAGAGCACTTAGTATATTCAAGAAAGAGACAGATACCATTCTAGATTTTCAAGGCATCAAGGGGTATGGGGAGAAAATGCGAATATGCTATTGAGATAGAGGATCTGCCATGATCGTATTGCATGGCATGGGAGGTTTGAGGGGCTGAATGGCCTTTGTTATAAATATGTCACTGATTAATCCTCTCTCTTAATCCACTGCTGGTGCATAATGGCTGCAGTGTGTACCGTTTACGGAACGCAGTAGCTCACAACAATTCTTCAATACTACCTTCTAAACACTGAGAACTACCACTCAGAACAACAAGGGCAGCAGGTTCATGGGGATGCCATTACCTTAGAAATTCTCTTTAATCACACACCATCCTGACCTGGAACTATAATGCAGTTTCCATGCTGCTGGGTCAAAATTGTGGAATTACCTCCTGAATGCCACTGTGGGTGTATCTAACCAATTAGATTGCGGCAGTTTCGAAGGTGGGTCACCAGCTACTTGCCCCTGGGGTAATTACGGATGGGCTACAAATACTAGCTTTGCTAGTGATGCTCATGTTCCAACAATAAACAAAACACTATGGGATAGTGTAGAGGGATGGGCTAGATTAGCTCACAGGTCAGTGCAACATCGAGGGCCGAAGGGCCTGTTCTGCGCTGTTTTGTTCTATGTTCTATGTTCTTAGAAGATCATTAAACAATCGTCTCCCTCACTGCTGAATAATGATTGTTCAAGAGCTCTTCAACAAAAAATGATTGAGGCCAAAACATTTTTACAGGATTAATTAAGGGTTATTTCAAAAATACCATAACTGACTGTAATGCACTTTGGGATATTTGCTGGTTGAAAGGTTCTATTTGCATGTACAGACAATCCCTGAGTTGCAATTCTGGAGTCCATTTGCAAGTTGATTTGTATCCAAGTCGAACACAATGTAGGACAATATAAAACAGCTGCTTGTAAGTACAGGAAATGTTCATAGGTTGGGTCTTTAAAATTACATCCCTGTGTGGGACCGTGTTTGTAAGTCAGACATTGTAGAGATCACCCCTTCACCACCATAATTCCATTTTCTGAAGAGAATTTTGTTTTTCTCTAAAGAAGGGTCCAGACCTGAAACGTCAGCCTTCCTGCTCCTCTGATGCTGCTTGGCCTGCTGTGTTCCTCCAGCACTACACCTCATTATCTCCATTTTCTGAAGACTGTGCTTAAGGCCAATGCCACCTCTAGGTGGAGCACTGCAAGGACATGTGCAGAATTGGCTGCTCAGAAATGAAACCTCTACGTAAAATAATGGCAACAATATGTGACACCAGAAGTAGAATATGAATTGGGATTTTAAAATTATTCAGTAAAGTGGAATTTTACTTCCAATTCCTTCACTGAAATTAATGGGCATTATTCAAATTCAAAATCTAAAATATTAACTGTTTCTCTCTCCACTGCCAGGCCTCTGTTTCTCCAGCATTCTCTTCTTATGACAATTGCAGCCATGGGTTTGCTGTTTGCTGTATTCTCTTACTAGACGCTCTGCAAATGGTTACATTCTATGGCATTTGAGGGTGACATTATAGAGGTTTGTAAAATCCTGAGGGGCATGGGCAGGGTGAATAGAAAAGGTCTTTTCCCTCGGGTGGGGGAGTCCAAAACTAGAGGGGCATAGGTTGAAGGTGAGAGGGGAACAACTTAAAAATGCCCTGAGGGTAATGTTTTCATGCAGAGGGTGATGTATATATGGAATTAGCTGCCAGAGGAGGTGCTAGAGATGGGTACAATAACAACATTTAGAAGACATCTGGATGGGTATATGAATAAGAAACATTTAGAGGGATACGGGCCAAATGCTGGCAAATGGGACAATGTCAGTTTGGGATGCCTGGTTAGCAACGGTGAGTTGGACCAAAGGGTCTGTTTCTGTGCTGGTTGACTCAGTGACTCTATGAGACGGTGACCAACCAAAAACAGGCACAGCGTGATGCAGGCTCGAATATGGTTATTTGGCTTTCTGCCCCAGATGCATATGAAAATGCATTCACTTGCTGTAGCATTGTGGTAGCAGGAGTTTAAAGGGTTGGACTGAAGATTGAATTTGCAACAAAAACAAAGTTGCTGGAAAAGCTCAGCAGGTCTGGCAGCATCTGTGGAGGAGAAAAAAAGAGTTAACGTTTCAGTTCCGGTCACCCTTCCTCAGAATCCGAAATGTTAATTTTTTTTTCTCTTCCACAGATGCTGCCAGACCTGCTGAGCTACTCCAGCAACTTTGTTTTTGTTCCTGATTTACAGCATCCGCAGTTCTTTTGGTTCTTTATTGAATTTGCAACCTCTAACTTAGGAGAAAGAGCAGGCAGATAACCAACCTTATTTTAAGTTAGAATTGAGTGCAGCAAATTAACTTTTGTCCTTGACACACTTCCTGGTGCTGACAAGTCTGTTGAGAGACATCTACCTTGACGTCGAACATTTGGTGAATGTTTAGTATCCCAAAGAAATCTTTTTGCATTTTAACTGATGATCATCTTTCACTGTATATATTTTCACTGGAAAGTATTTGCTCAACAGCTTAATTGGTCAGTAAATGTGCACTTCTCGTCTCACAGCCTAGTGTCATCGAAGAGAAAAAGCTAACAGAATCATTTTAGCTTGAATTACCAAAAATACCACAGCACTTGATTTTCTCTCCCGTAACTTGTTTCCTTCCCCAGTGTTATCCCATACTTGTCCTTCTAAAATATTTGACTGATATATTGTGGTCACATGTACTGAGATACAGTGAAAAGTATTGTTTTGCATGCAATACAGGCAGATTAAACCATGCAAAGTGCATCAGGGTAGCAGAACAGAGTACAGTATACAGTGTTGCAGCCTCAGAAAAGGTGCAGAGAGAGATCAAAATTAACATTTGACAGGTCTGTTCAAAACTCTGATAACAGTGGGGAAGAAGCTGTTCTTAAACCTGTTCGTATGTATATTTAAACTTATAAATCTTCTGCTTGACAGAAGAGTGTGGAAGAGAGTATAACCAGGGTAGGAGAGGTCTTTGATTATGTTTGTTTCCTGATTCAGTGTGAAGTGTAGATGGAGTTAATGGATAGAATTATATTTCTAAGGTAATGATAAAAGCAAGAGCTGGATAAGGTAGTTGTCAGATATCATCTGCTGAAATTTGTTTATTCTATATTGTTATAACCAAGGGTTGAGGAATGTACTGTTACTCTCACTACTCAGTAGTTCACAGGATAAAATACTTTTTCCAGTTACCAAGGTGCTAACTAATTAGCTTATCTGCATTAGTTTTATACAGAAGGATCTAATCACTGAGGTCTTTAAAACCCATTATTGTATTTATTATAATCAAAATAAAATGAGTTCAATAAAAAATGTGACAATTGATGAACATACCATTAGTAATAGAGAAATATAAACGCTTATATCTCAAAATATCCCCAGAACATAGATGTAAACACATGCACACATGCACACCATCCTTCAAAACATAAATCCTCCAAGTAATATTAAAAATAAAGTGCCTTTGAAACAAGACCACCAGAGCATGGATTCTTCACTCATTTTATATTTGGAAGAAACATTCACAAAGTAAACAGCCTGAGACAATAGCTGCAGAACTTGTTGACAGTGGTTTGTACCTTCAAGTAAATAATATCAAGCTGTGAACAGTAGATCCAGAGTGTGTAGATCACTTAAGCTTAGCTACTGTTGTGGCACAGTGGTAGAGTCCTTTTCACCGAGTTAGGAGACCTGGGTTCAAATCCCATCACATCCAGAGGTGTGCAATAACATCTCTCACAGGTTAATTTGTAAATCATTATTAATTACAGAACTTGGACTCTTGTGGTGTAACAGCAGTATCCCTACTCCTGGGCCAGAAGGCCGAGGTTCAAGTCCTATCTGTTCCAGCAATATAAGACCATAGGAACATTAGGCCATTTGGCCCCTTGAGCCTGCAATGCTCATCAATAGAATCGTGGTTGATCCAACTTTCCTGCCCTTTCTCCACAACCCTTGAATATCCTCAGCACTGACCTCCAATTAGTCAGCACTCCCTCAGCACTGACCCTCTGACAGTGCCCACTCCCTCAGCACTGACCCTCTGACAGTGCGGCACTCCCTCAGCACTGACCCTCTGACAGTGCGGCGCCCCCTCAGCACTGACCCTCCGACAGTGCAGCGCTCCCTCAGCACTGCCCTCCAACAGTGCGGCGCTCCCTGAGCACTGACCCTCCAACAGTGCGGCGTTCCCTCAGCACTGACCCTCCAACAGTGCAGCGTTCCCTCAGCACTGACCCTCTGACAGTGAGACGCTCCCTCAGCACTGACCCTCCGACAGTGCCGCGCCCCCTCAGCACTGACCCTCCGGCAGTGCGGCACTCCCTCAGCACTGACCCTCCGACAGTGCGGCACTCCCTCAGCACTGACCCTCTGACAGCGCGGCACTCCCTCAGCACTGACCCTATGACAGCGCGGCACTCCCTCAGCACTGACCCTCCGACAGCGCAGCACTCCCTCAGCACTGACCCTCCGACAGTGCGGCGCTCCCTCTGCACTGACCCTCCGACAGTGCCCGCTCCCTCAGCACTGACCCTCCGATAGCGCGGCGCTCCCTCAGCACAGACCCTATAACAGTGCGGCACTCCCGCAGCATTGACCGTCACACAGTGTAGCACTTCCTCAGTCTGTACTGAGCCTGTGTCATTGTGATACTCGCATTGTAATCCAGTCATTCCCACTCACTGTGAGTTCACATGCTGTATGAGCTGTGTGTTCTCTAGAAGACACGTTGGATTCAAAATTAAAACTCTGTTTCTGCCTGCACAGTTGCTGACAAATCTGCTGAGTTTCTCCATCACTTTCCATCTATATACCTAACAAATCCCCCTTCAACTGCTTTGCTCCAAACAGGAAAATGCCAGAAATGAAAACAGTACCACAAATCTTCTGTCTCTTGAATCATCCCAGTAAATCTCATCTTCCCCCTCTCAATGGCCCTCATATCATTCCTAAAATGCAGAGTAGTACTGGAGACAATGGAGTAGATTTTCCCAAAGGAAGCTATTTGTTGCGGCAGTATAGACAGGAGCTGTGTTGGTCCCAAAGCAGGTGACCCCAGGAATCACCTTGTGCTCCTAAGATACTGCTTGGCCTGCTGTGTACATCCAGCTCCACACCTTGTTATCTTGGATTCTCCAGCATCTGCAGTTCCCATTATCTCAGAAGCTGAACTATGAGTACTTTCCAAAACATGATACTAACTTGATTTCCATCCAAACTAAAACTTGTTTTCAGATTGTCGATCAGTCTACATCTGTCAGCGATTTTATTTTGTCAGAAAGAAACCCAGTGGACTGTGAATATTCATCAGCTTGTACCTTTTGTTTTTCAGACCATAAGCCAATGAGGATGTTTCTCTTTTGCGCTTTTTAAAATATAACAGTCTTTTTTGATCTTTTACAGATTATAAAGGGGTATACTTCAATAGAACAATATCTCTTACCATCAACTTACTATTTAGGTGCTAGTAGAAGATTCTTGAGTTTCCTTTCTATTAATTGTCATTCTATTCACATTCTCTTTCATTCCACACTTTTGTCTTATATTTGGCTTGGTACTTGCTTGAAGAATTCACCTAACAGATATCACACCACCTCTTTTTCTATTTCAATATACTTTCTATTTCCAATGTCATTCAGGGACCCTGGTTTTGGTTCCCTTACCTTTGAACCTTATTCAACAGTACCTATCCTGTACTCAAAGCATCTCTTCTTTATAGATCAACCGTTGTTGCATTACAAGTTTTCTCATTAGTCTTTGTGCACGTTTTATTTTTATTTTTTTAAGTTAGACCTCTTCCAATTTCAAAATTCTGCATTAAATTATTCCTTGTACTTCTCATAACTTAAACCTTATGCCACTGATAATCACTCTGTGTATTCTGCCACAAACATTTGCTCTACTTAGCCCATCTTACTTCCCAGAACCACATCCAGCAATGCCCCCTACATTGTTGAAAAAAAAGATACTGGTAAAGAGAACATTTCAGAAATTCCTCAGTCTCTTTTCCCTGTTATCATTATCCAAATCCCAGTGATTGAAAGTCCCCCAGCATTACCACTATATAGTTCTGGAACACCTTTGTGATTTTCCTACAGATTTGTTCTCCTCTCTCTCCATCTATCTACTTACTGGCCTATAGAGTATTCCCAGTAGGAAATAGTCCACTTATGTTTCTCAACTCTATCAAAACAGATTTTGTCTTCTCAAGGCATCTTCACTTGCCAACACTACAATGTCTTCCCTAATCAATACTACCATCACTCCCTTTCTTCATTCTTTATATTTTCCACTTTGTATCTGTATCAAGTACCTACTGCTCACCATTTTTAAGCCATTTTACTTTTATTACCATCACATCACACTGTCCTTATAGCTGATCAAACTGCAGAAGGATCTCGAGAAAGTTTACAATGTTGGGAACTATCCAATACGTAACAGCAACCAAATAAATAGACTTTTCCTATGCTGTAAGATGCTGTGAATCAGTTAGCTTAACAACCATCTTACAGTAAGGAGTGATATGAAAATGATAGTCTTACATAGGGAACAAACCTAAAGTCATTTTTCTCAACAAAAGGGAAAATAGCATTCTTGCAGGATTCTTTTTCAAAAGATGTTGATGAAAACTGTGTTGAGTGAAAACTAACACTGAGAAAATAAATTTTCGTTATCAGAGGGACGTAATGGAATACGTTTCGGTTATTTCAATGTTCTGTAGTTTGTGAAGCACACACCTTTACCAATGATGTAGCAGGCGAACCAATAAAATATTATAAGCAATAGTCATATCCAACCTCGGCTAAAACCACTGAGCCATCACTGAATGTGGTGAAAGAGAATTCCTCTCCACTATCACCTGCCCAACTTGTATCTAACTAAAGGTAATCAGGTTTCACTTGGAACTTTTCTATCTCGGGCAACCACCTGGAAACCGATATCCATTACAACCCTACCGACTCCCACAGCTAACTGGAGTACACCTCCTCCCACCCACCTTCCTGCAAAAATGCCATCTCCTGTTACCAATTCATTCACCTCCACCGCATCTGCTCCTGGCATGAGGCATTCCACTCCTGGATATCCCAGATGCCCTCGTTTTTCAAGGACTGCAATATCCCCCCCGCAGTGGTCAAGAACACCCTTGACCGTGTCTCCTGCAATTCATCTCTCACACCCCCTCCCCACAATAACAACCAAAACAGAATCCCCCTCGTCCGCACATACCACCCCGCTAACCTCCAGATCCAACACTCTGACACTTCCGCCATCTGCAATCCGACCCCAACACCAAAGACATTTTTCCATCCCCACCTTTATCTGCCTCCCGGAGAGACCACTCTCTCCGGGCCTCCCTTGTCCACTCCACACTCCCCACTAGCCCCACCACACCCGGCACTTTTCTCTGCAACCGCAGGAAGTGCTACACCTGCCTCTACACCTCCCCCCTCACTCCCATCCCAGGCCCCAAGATGACTTTCCACATCAAACAGATGTTCACCTGCACATCTGCTAATGTGGTATACTGCATCCGCTGTTCCCGTTGCGGCCTCCTTGACATTAGGGAAACCAAGCAGAGGCTTGGGGACCGCATTGTAGAACACCTACACTCGGTTCGCAATAAACAACTGCACCTCCCAGTCGCGAACCATTTCAACTCCCCCTCCCATTCCTTAGATGACATGTCCATCCTGGGCCTCCTGCAATGTCATAATGATGCCACCCGAAGGTTGCAGGAACAGCAACTCATATTTTGCTTGGGAACCCTGCAGCCCAATGGTATCAATGTGGACTTCACCAGCTTCAAAATCTCCCTTCCCCCCACCGCAACCCAAAACCAGCCCAGCTCATCCCCACCTTCCTAACCTGTCCTTCCTCCCACCCTCCCCTCCTCCCACCTCAAACCCCACCCCCATCTCCTACCTACCGGCCTCATCCCGCCCCCTTGACCTGTCCGTCCTCCCTGGACTGACCTATCCCCTCCCTAACTCCCCACCTACACTCACCTTTCCAGGCTCCATCCCTGCCTCTTTGACCTGTCTGTCTCCTCTCCACCTATCTGCTTCTCTATCCATTTTCTATCCACCTCCCCCTCTCTCCCTATTTATTTCAGAATCCCCTTGCCCTTCCCCATTTCTGAAGAAGGGTCTAGACCCGAAACATCAGCTTTCCTGCTCCTCTGATGCTGCTTGGCCTGCTGTGCTCATCCAGCTCTTCACCTTGTTATCTCAGATTCTCCAGCATCGGTAGCTCCTACTATCCTTTCACTTGGAATGGCTTTTTTTTCCCACTTTTACACTGATAGCTTTCTCTATTTCTCATTGACAGTGTGTCCTGTGGTGACATCATCCCAAAGCGCTGCCAACTTTCACATATATGGACAATGCCCATTTCTAGCTCAAAAACATCTCCCCTGACACCTTCATTTTTGTTACTTTATCACGCAACTTATTCAATATCCAGGAAATTCCCTCCAATTAAATATTGGGAGAACAGAGTGATTGTTTTCATTCCTCACTCCAAACTCCATCTGCTAGCTCCTGGTACCAGCCCTCTCTCTGGCAAAAGTCTAATCCTTGTTTACAAATTTCTCCATGTGCTTGTCCCTTCCTATCTCTGTGCTCCTCTCCAATCCCTTTACCCTCTGGGATGTCTGCATTTATGCAATTCCTTTAAGCAGCTCCAATTTCAATCACTTCATCATTTCATCATTCACAAAGCTTTCTAAGCTTTGAAATAGCCTCCCCGAGCTTCTCCAAATCTCTACTGCTCTTCATTTCTATTAATGTAGCACCTATAATAGAGCTTCGTAAGGCACATTGGAAGAGCATTATTGAAAAAACAATCTGAAATTGCTGGAGAAACTCAGCAGGTCTGGCAACATCTGTGGAGACAGAAAAACAAAGTTAACATTTTGAGCCCAGTGACCCTTCTTCAGAACTGCTCTGGGGAAGCAAGATTGGATGGAGCTGGGGGCAATGTGGAGATGTGATTGGGAGGTAAGGATAGAGCAGGCTTTTGGGGGAGTGAACAGACAGGACTCATTGTTGAGAGAAGAGAGTTTCTCCCATTCTTGGCCACCCAAACTGGCTCACTTCCTCCCACCTGGTCTTTTCCCAATGTCTTCCTCATTCACAAATGTATGCGATAATTTGCTTGCAGCCTGTTGTACTATGTAGCATTTGTGCAATACCTTACCAATAGCCTGTTGGAAATGGAGTAAGCTCTACTGAGCATCTTTATGAAGGGGGAGAGAGGTTTTGGAAAGGAATTCCAGAGCTTAGTCTGTCTGTGCTCCACAATCACAGCACTATTGTTTCTTGGGCTAAGAAAGCCTTAAATATTACTGACAATCACCAACTAGTATATAGTGTCAAGCCCATGGGGCTTCATTACTTTATTAAGCGGATAATTATCAAAGGCCTGCACTCAGCAGCATCAATGCCCCATGCTCACCATTATCATTCCCCAACAGTAGTCAACTGTTTCCCCCAAACCCCCACCTCCCCCCAGTCACCAGCACCTACTCCCTTAACGTTCACCAGCACCATTACCCCACACACTCCCCATACCACTACCCCCATTTGTATTTTTCATTCTGTTCAACCAGCAAATGAAGGTCATCTTGGAAATAAGCGAACACAGGAACACAGGAATTAGGTACGGGAATAGGCAATTCAGTCCTTCAAAGCCACTCCACCATTTCACGTGATCATGCTGATCTTACCTGGGTCTCAGCTCTACTTTGCTGCTGTAGTCCTTTATCCTGCTTTTCATTAGAAACATATCTATTTCTTTTTGGAATCTGTTCATTGAATCTATCGCCACTGCACTCTGGGGCTGTGAGTTCCACAGATTCACAACCCTCCGAGAGAGGTAGTTTCTCCTTATCTCAGTTTTGAACATACTTCCCCTCACTCGACACCCATGCCCTCTTGTTATTCAAGCTACTCAACCAATCCTTGTATGACAGCTCTTTCAACCCTGGAATCGACCTGGTGAACCTCCTCTGAACTGCTTCTAGTGCTGCCCCATTCTTCCTCAGGAAAATAGACTAGTGCTGGACACTATATTCCAGGTGCACTCTCACCAAGACCTTACACAATTTAACAGCACTTCTTCACTATTACAATTCAGGCCTTTTGCAATAAATACCAGGATTCTCATTTGCCTTTCCTATTATATGCTATACCTGCATACTAACTTTCTGTGATTCATGCACATGGGTCACACAGATCCCTGATTCATTTTGAATCTGCTTCCCATTTAAATCATAATTTATCTTTTTGTTTTTCTAGCTAGAATGGACAACCTTGCAATTATCCACATCAAGATAACAAAGTGTGGGGCTGGATGAACACTGCAGACCAAGCAGCATCTTAGGAGCACAAAAGCTGACATTTCGGGCCTAGATCCTTCATCAGAAAAGCTGATGAAGGGTCTAGGCCCAAAACATCATCTTTTGTGCTCCTAAGATGCTGCTTGGCCTGCTGTGTTCATCCAGCCCCACACTTTGTCATCTTGGATTCTCCAGCATCTGCAGTTCCCGTTATCTCTGATCACAATTATCCACATTAAATTCCATCTGCCAGATTATGGCCCATTCTCTGAGCCAATCAATATCCATTTGTAAACTCTTTATCTCCTTATCACAGTCTGCTTTCCCACCTATTTTAGGTATCATCTGCAAATTTTACCACATTGCATTCTGTCCCTCTTTGGAGATCATTTATAAAAATTGCAAATATTTTGAGGCCCAAGAACCAAACCCTGCAGCACCCTACTAGTTACAGTTTGCCATGCAGAGAAGGGCCCATTTATCCCGACCCTCGGCTTTCTATCAGTCGGCCAATTGTTTACCCAAACCAATGCTCTACCCTTGGCCCACTGGGATTTAACTTTCTGGATCAGCCTTCTATGCAGCACCTTGTCAAATGCCTTCTGGAAATCTAGATATACCACATCCATAGGATCCCCATTATCCATCTTGCTGGTTACATCCTCAAAGAACTCTAGCAACTTTGTCAAGCATGACTTTCCCTGCATGAAGCTGTGCTGACACTGGTGAATTGACCTTTGTTTTTCCAAGTGTTCAGTTATCTCTTCATTTATAATGGGCTCCAGCAACTTCCCCACTATAGCAGGTCAAACTGACTGCTCCATAGCTTCACACTTTTGGCCTATCTCCTTTTTTTTGAATAAGGATGTCACATTAACATGTTTCCAATCCACTCTTACTTTTCCAGAATCCAGAGAATTTTGGAAAATCATAGCTAATACATCAGCTATCTCTGCTTCCAATTTTATATAAGATCCCAGGGTACAGGCCATCAGGCCCTGGGGACTTATCTGCCTTTAATCCTATTAGTTTACCTAGTATCCTTACCCTAGTTATTGCGATTTCACCAATTCCCCATGTAGTCACTGTGGTTTTTGTTGAGAAATTGCTATCTTCCACTGTGAAAACAGAGACAAAATATTGGCTTAGTGCTTCTGTCACCTCTGAGTTTCATATTACTACCTCACCATTTTCATCCTCCACAGGGCCAGCATTTACTTTCCACAATTCTTCCTCTTGGGAATATACTTTAATAGAGAGGTATTTAGTATCTCCCTAAGAATTTGCTACTGTTCTTCAACTGTCCTGCCCTTTAATATTTTTGCTTAGTCTACTTGAACCAACTCTTCGTTAGATAATACTGAGTCTAAAGTAGTTAGTTCTCTGCTTGGCTCCATGACATGTTGCTCTAAGAAACAGACCGTCATGCACTCTATAAATCTTCCTTTGAGGCTACCTTTGCCAAATTTAATCCAATCAATATGCATGTTTAAATCATCAATAATTACCCGTTGTGCCCTTCTCACAAACTGTCACAGGCCTATGTTGTGCTGAAGAAATAATAAATTTACAAATGCAAATGAAGAGGTTAGGTGAATGGGCCAAAATTTGGCAGGTAAAGTTTAACAGGGATGAGCGTGAGGTTTAGTCATAAGAACAGAAAGCAGTTTATGACTTAAATGAAGAGGAATTTCAGAGTATTTCAGTGTTCAGGGATCAGTACGCATGAGTCACAGAAAACTATATATATAGGATACAACAGGTAAAAAGGAAGGCAAATGAAATTTTTGCAGTGTTTCAGTAAAGGAATAGAGCATTAAGGTAGGAAGCTATTGCTGCAACTGTATAAGGTATTTGTGAGTCTGCATCTGGAATACTGTGATTAATTTTGGTCCCCTTACTTGAGGAGGGACATAGTTGTATCAGAGGCAGTTCAGAGGAGTTTCACTAGATTGATTCCAGAGATGAGGAGATTTTGCTATGAAGAGACATTAAACAGGTTACACATTCACCCTTAGGAGTTTAGAAGAATGAGAGGAGATTGAGGTAGAGAACAGGCTGAAGAGGATTGAAAAGCAGGAAATAGAGAGGACATTTCTTCATGTGGACTATCTATTTATTTCAGAACTCTCTCCCCATCCCCCTTTTCTGATGAAGGGTCTAGGCCTGAAACGTCAGCTTATGTGCTCCTGAGATGCTGCTTGACCTGCTGTGTTCATCCAGCCCCACACTTTGTTATCTTGGTTTTGGGATGCAGTGGGGGGGAGGAGAAATTTTGAAGCTTGTGAAGTCCATATTGATACCATTGGGCTGCAGGGTTCCCGAGCGGAAATTGAGTTGCTGTTCCTGCAACCTTCGGGTGGCATCATTGTGGCACTGCAGGAGGCCCATGATGGGCATGTCATCTAAGGAATGGGAGGGGGGTTTAAAAGGGGTCACGACTGGGAGGTGCAGTTGTTTGTTGCGAACCGAGCGTAAGTGTTATGCAAAATGGTCCCCAAGCCTCCGCTTGGTTTCCCCGATGTAGAGGAGGCCACAGCAGGAACAGTGGATGCAGTATACCACATTGGCAGATGTGTAGGCGAATATCTGATGTGGAAGGTTTCCTTGGGGCCTGGGATGGGGGTGAGGGGGGAGGTTTGGGGGCAAGTGTAGCACTTCCTGCAGATGCAGGGAAAAGTGCTGGGAATGGTGGGGCTGGTGGGGAGTGTGGAGTGGGCAGGGGAGTCCCGGAGAGAGTGGTCCCTCCAGAAAGCAGATAAGGGTGGGGAGGGAAAAATGTCTTTGATAGTAGGGTCAGGTTGCAGATGGTGGAAGTGTCGGAGGATGATGCGTTGGATCTGGAGGTTGGTGGGGTGGTACATGAGGACGAGGGGGATTCTGTTTTTGTCGTTATTGTGGGGAAGGGGTGTGAGGGATGAGTTGTGGGAAATGCGAGAGACACGGTTGACAGTGTGGCGCTCCCTCAGCACTGAACCTCCACCAGTGCCCGCTGCCTCAGCACTGAACCTCCACCAATGCCCACTCCCTCAGCACTGACCCTCCGACAGTGCCCACTCCCTTAGCACTGACCCTACGACAGTGCAGCGCTCCCTCAGCGCTGACCCTCTGACAGTGCCGCGCCCCCTAAGCACTGACCCTCCGGCAGTGCGGCGCTCCCTCAGTGCTGACCATCCGACAATGCAGCGCTCCCTCAACACTGACCCTCCAACAGTGCGGCGCTCCCTCAGCACTGACGCGCCAACAGTGCAGCGCTCCCTCAGCACTGACCCTCCGACAGTGCGGCGCTCCCTCAGCACTGACCCTCCGATAGTGCGGCGTTCCCTCAGCACTGACCCTCCAACAGTGCAGCGCTCCCTCAGCACTGACCGTCCGACAGTGCCGCGCTCCCTCAGCACTGACCCTCCGACAGTGCAGCGCTCCCTCGGCACTGACCCTCTGACAGTGCCCACTCCCTCAGCACTGACCCTCCGACAGTGCGGCGCTCCCTCAGCACTGACCCTCCAACAGTGCGGCGTTCCCTCAGCACTGACCCTCCAACAGTGCGGCGTTCCCTCAGCACTGACCCAAATGAATTGAGAAAAAGAGATGGCATTTTTGCAGGATGGTGGGTGAGAGGAGGTGAATTCCAGGAAGCTATGGGAGTCGGTGGGCTTGAATTGGACATTGGTTTCCAGGTTGTTGTCAGAGATGAAAACAGAGAGGTCCAGGAAGGAGGGAGAGGCATTAGAGAGAGAAAGAGAGGTTATAGTTTTAGGATAAGTGGTAGCAGACTTAGAACAGTGATGAGGAGAAATTACTTGTCCCATTGGGTCAGGGATTTGTCTGATTCACTGCTCCAGAGTGTGGTGGATGCTGGGACGTGAAGTAAATTGAAGGAGAAGATAGATGCTTCATTGGTAATGGGTTGGCAGGCTATGGAAAGCAGGCAAAAAGGTGTAGTTTTAGCTAAAGTGAGATCAGCTGTGATCGTATCAAATAGCAAAGCAGGCCTGGGGGGTTTATTTGCCTGCTCCTGCTCCTAGTTCTTATGTTCAAACTGGTACAGTCCCGCACTGAGGGAACTGCATACTATACCCATCTCGGAAGTCATACTGCAAGATAACTGGCTGGCTAGTTGTTGATGGAGTGACTCATCATCATTTTCAACTACTGGCAACTTCAGTGAGGTAAAACAGAATGCCTTGTAAGGATTGCGCTGCAAACCAATGACATTTTACCCTCTTCTTTCCATAAAAATGAAGGAACAGATACTGTCTCTGAACAAATACACACCTGATAGCTTTCTGCACAATGACTTCATCTCAATTAGCGCAGCAATGGTTAAGGACAAGAGCGAAAACAGCATGTAACCAGTCTGCAGTGCTATGGGTAGGTGCTGGGACATCACAGGTTGAGGTAGCTTCCACATGGTTACACTCTCTGCTGCAAGTAAGGGGTGAGGTGGGGTGGGGGGGCGCGTGTTGTTCCTGGGCTGCTACTCCTCCTATTGCACTGTTACTATTCCCCAGCCCATTAACTGGATTACATGATAAATTCCCATTGCTACATTACACACTAAGCCAGGGAGAAAAGGGACTGAATTCAGACCTCACTGCTCTGCACTCAGTGATGGGAATGTTACACTCACTAGCACAAATCTACAGTGGGTACTCAATCCAGTCCAGCCAACCGCTGCACGTGAAATGAAAACAAAAAGTAACTCGAATGTGTCAGTCACTGCCATGTGTACACATCGTCAGTATAACCTCAGCTCATAGACTCAACCTTGCTGCTATCCTTTCTCCTTGTGTCCTGTGCATTCAATCCAATTCCATCCACAGTTAAACAGCTACTATCTGGTCATGGGGGTTTGTTCTGACTGTTGCAAAGCAAGGGTTATACTGCAACACTACTTCTAAATTTGTATTCTCCACACATCTCAGGTGCAAAGTGACAACACTGCAAAACTCTGTGAGCTGGGTTTAGATAGACAGCAATTATACTGACAGTAACAAGCTCACCTAGACTACTGCAACATTTTGGCACTGTAATACCGGCCAGTTATTTCACACTGGGAATCATTTTATAAAGCAAAGTAAAATGCACTTTCTCGTACACTCATGAAATTATTTGGACAGATTGTTTGCAGTGGTCAAAATAAATGGAGAAGAAAGTAAACGTGCAATGTAATTTTGTGTTGCTTACAGAAAGGAATATTGAAACAGATATCCAGTGATCTTCAGATATCAATGAGAATTAGTACAAACAATTCCCTATAACAATCTTCTAACTGATGCTGGGAACAGCAGCTTTCTGATGAACTCCTGGCTGTGAGGGAAAGTTAGTGTGTTCTCAGAGGAAAAGTCAGATCATACAGCATTTTTTGAAAATACATCACAAAACCAAAGAACCAAAGATGGTGGAAATAAATTCAGAAATTGCTGGAAAAAACTTCTGTTCTGAAGAAGGGTTGCTGGACCTGAAAATCTAACACTGCTTTCTCTCCATAGATGCTGCCAGACCTGCTGGAGTTTTTTGGCAATTTATGAATTTAATAGAAAATACATCATTGGGCGGGAGTTTTTGAGGTGGGTTTCCAGGCAGGAAGTACTCTCTCATTAATCACAGCTGACACAACAATTTAACACTCTGAGCACCGAGAGTGCATCAACCCCTATATATCTGTGTGTGCGAGAGTGTGTGTGTGCGTGTGTGTGTGTGTGTGTGTGTGAGTGTATGTGTATTTGTGTGTGAGTGTGTGTGTGTGTGTGTGTGTGTGTGTGGAGTGTGTGTTTGTGTAGGAGTGTGTGTATGTGAGTGCATCTGTGTGAGTATATGTGTTTTGTGCGTGTCAGTGTGTGTGTGTGTATGTGTCTCCGTGTGAGTGTCAGTGTGTGTGTGTGTGTGTTTCTGTGCGTCTGTGTGTGCGCGCACGCCTGTGTGTAAGAGTGTGTGTGTGTGTGTGTGTGTGTGTGTGTGTAGGAATGTGTGTCTGTGTGTGAGAATATGTGTGTCTCTGTGTGTCAGAGTGTGTGTGCGTGTGTGCCTGTGTGTGTCAGTGTGTGTGTGCGCGTGTGTGTGACTATGTGTCTGTGTGTATCAGTGTGTGCGTGCGTGTGTGTGTGTGTCTGTCTGTATTTGTGTCTGTGTGTGTGTGAGTGTGTGTGTGTTTCTGTACATCAGTGTGTGTGTGTGTCAGTGCGTGTGTCTGTGTGTCTGTGTGTGTGTATGTGTGGGTCAGTGCGTGTGTCTGTGTGTCTGTGTGTGTGTGTCAGTGTGTGTGTGTTTCTGTGCATCAGTGTGTGTTTGTATGACAGTGTGTGTGTATGTGTGTTTGTGTGTGTCAGTGTGTGTGTGTGTGTCAGTGCGTGTGTCTGTCTGTGTGTATGTGTGTGTGTGTCTGTCTGTGTGTGTGCGCGCGTGTGTCAGTGTGTGTGTTTGTGTCTTTGTGTGTGTGTGTGTGTGTTCCTGTGTGTGTGTTCCTGTATGTGTGTGTGTGTGTTCCTGTGTGTGTGTGTGTGTGTGTGTGTGTTTGTGTGTATGTATGTTTGTGTGTGTGTATCAGTGTGTGTGAGAGTATGTGTCTGTGTATGTGTGTGTGTGTGTTTGTGTGTGTGTGTGTGCACGCATGTTTGTGTGTGTGTGACAGGATGTGTGTCAGTGTGTGTGCGTGTGTGTGACTATGTGTCTGTGTGTGTCAGTGTGTGCGTGCGCGTGTCTGTCTGTGTTTGTGTCTGTGTGTATGTGTCAGTGTGTGTGTGTGTGTTTCCGTACATCTGTGTGTGTGTGTCAGTGCGTGTGTCTGTGTGTCAGTGTGTGTGTGTGTGTGTATGTGTGTGTCAGTGCGTGTGTCTGTGTGTCGGTGTGTGTGTGTGTGTGTGTCAGTGTGTGTGTGTTTCTGTGCGTCAGAGTGTGTTTGTATGACAGTGTGTGTATGTGTGTTTGTGTGTGTCAGTGTGTGTGTGTGTCAGTGTGTGTGTCTGTGCGTGTGTATGTGTGTGTGTGTCTGTCTGTGTGTGTGCACGTGTGTCAGTGTGTGTGTGTTTGTGTCTTTGTGTGCATGTGTGTGTTCCTGTGTGTGTGTTCCTGTATGTGTGTGTGTGTGTGTATGTTTGTGTGTGTGTGAGTATGTCTGTCTGTGTGTGTATCAGTGTGTGTGAGAGTGTGTTTGTGTGTGTGTGTGTGTGTTCCTGTATGAGTGTGTGTGTGCGCGCATGTTTGTGTGTGTGTGACAGGATGTGTGTCTCTGTGTGTGTGTGTGTGTGTGTGTGTGTGTGTGTGTGTGTGTGTGTGTGTGTGTGTGAGAGTCAGTATGTGGCTCTGTGTGAGTGTGTGTGTGTGTTTCTGTGCGTCAGTATGTGTATGTGTCAGTGTGTGTGTCTGTGTGTGCGTGTTTCTGTGTGTGTGTGTGTGTGTGTGTGTGTGTGTTTCTGTATGTGCGTGTGTTTGTGTGACAGTGTTTGTGAATCTGTGTATGTCTCTGTGTGTGTGTATGTCTGTGTGTGTGTGTGTGTGTGTGTGTGTGTGTGTGTGTGTGTGTGTGTGTGTGTGTGTAAGAGCTCACATCAGGGAGGAGGGTGAGATCTGGAGAAGGGAGTGAAAGGGTTAGGCAAAAGTGGTTGGGGATCTTGATGTGGGGTGGGGGTTAGGGGGGAGCTGCAAGGGACAGACATGGGCGGGTGGGGTGAGCACAAGATGAGGAAGGGGGCTCACAGGGGAGATGCCCACTTTTCTACATGAGAGCTGGTCAGGTTGCCTCACCAACCTCACAAATAGGTTCAGGCAGGAATCAGTCTTCAAGGTCCTTGACTGAGCCGTGTCAGGCAGGCTCCCCAGGCCTTCTCCACTCCAAGTAAAATTGTGGGCATGTTGGCAAGGAGGGGGGTGGAAATGGGAGAGAGACAGGGAGGCCACCCAGGGGTTTAAAGAGCCCCTCCACCTACAAACTCTCCAGCAGGGAACCGTGAAATGCCTCCAACTGTCTGAGTGAGACATTTCCAAATGTTGAGTGTTGACCTACATAGATACCTTGATGTGTCCTGAAGAATCCTATGGGCTTTGAGATAGGTTGTTAATTCTTGTCACCTTGTTAATTAATTGAAATAATATCTAGCCTTACATTGTTACTTTATCTCAACAACATAGTACAGAAATTAAATGGCATTAGTCTTTGTACAGAATGATTGAGAGCTCAAGGCACATAAGAAGGGAATTTGCTCCTGTGTTCATGTTTAAGAGGCTGGGTTTGGGTGGAATGCTCTTCAGCGGGTCAGTGTGGATGTGTTGGGCTGAAATTTTTTGCAGTAGCTCATTGGTCTAGTGCTATGATTCTTGCTATGGGTGAATGTCGCGAGTGCAAGAGATCCTGGGTTCAAATCCCAGACAAACTCTTAGGGTGGCACAGCGGCTCAATGGTTAGCACTGCTGGCTCATACTGTTAAGAGATCAGGGTTCGATTCCACCCTTGGGTGGCTGTGTGCAGTTTGCACATTCTCCCTGTGTCTGCGTAGGTTTCCTCAGGGTGCTTCAGTTTTCTCCCACAGTCTAGATGCAGGCTAGATGGATTGGCCATGCTAAATTGCCCGTAGTGCTCAGCAATGTGCAGATTAGGTGGGTTATAGGGGTATGGGTCTTGGTGGGATCCTTTGAGAGTCAATGTGGACTTGATGGGCCGAAGGGCGTGTGTGTGTGTGTGTGTGTGTGTGTGTGTGTGTGTGTGTGTGTGTGTGTGTGTATGTGTGTGTGTGTGTGTGTGTGTGTGCGCGCGTGTGTCAGTGTGTGTGTTTATGTCTTTGTGTGTGTGTGTGTTCCTGTATGTGTGTGTATGTGTGTTCGTGTGTGTGTGTGTGTGTGTGTGTGTGTGTATGTATGTTTGTGTGTGTGTATCAGTGTGTGTGAGAGTATGTGTCTGTGTATGTGTGTGTGTGTGTGTGTGTTCCTGTATGAGTGTGTGTGTGTGAGACAGGATGTGTGTCAGTGTGTGTGTGCGCGTGTGTGTGACTATGTGTCTGTGTGTGTCAGTGTGTGCGTGCACGTGTCTGTCTGTGTTTGTGTCTGTGTGTATGTGTCAGTGTGTGTGTGTTTCTGTACATCAGTGTGTGTGTGTGTCAGTGCGTGTGTCTATGTGTCAGTGTGTGTGTGTGTGTCAGTGTGTGTGTGTTTCTGTGCGTCAGTGTGTGTTTGTATGACAGTGTGTGTGTATGTGTGTTTGTGTGTGTCAGTGTGTGTGTGTGTCAGTGCGTGTGTCTGTGTGTGTGTGTGTCTGTCTGTGTGTGTGTTCCTGTATGTGTGTGTGTGTGTTCCTGTGTGTGTGTGTGAGTATGTCTGTCTGTGTGTGTATCAATGTGTGTGAGAGTATGTGTCTGTGTATGTGTGTGTGTGTGTTCCTGTATGAGTGTGTGTATGCGCGCATGTTTGTGTGTGTGTGTGACAGGATGTGTGTCAGTGTGTGTGTGCGTGTGTGTGACTATGTGTCTGTGTGTGCGTGCGCGTGTCTGTCTGTGTTTGTGTCTGTGTGTCTGTGTCAGTGTGTGTGTCTGTGTGTGTGTGTGTGTGTGTGTGTTTCTGTACATCAGTGTGTGTGTGTGTCAGTGCGTGTGTCTGTGTGTCAGTGTGTGTGTGTGTATGTGTGGGTCAGTGCGTGTGTCTGTGTGTCGGTGTGTGTGTGTGTGTGTTTGTGTCTTTGTGTGTGTGTGTTCCTGTATGTGCGTGTGTATGCGCGCATGTTTGTGTGTGTGTGACAGGATGTGTGTCTGTGTGTGTGAGAGAGTGTGTGGCTCTGTGTGAGTGTGTGTGTGTGTTTCTGTGCGTCAGTATGTGTATGTGTCAGTGTGTGTGTCTGTGTGTGCGTGTTTCTGTGTGTGTGTGTGTGTTTGTGTCTTTGTGTGTGTGTGTTCCTGTATGTGCGTGTGTTTGTGTGACAGTGTTTGTGAATCTGTGTATGCCTGTGTTTCTGTGTGTGTGTGTGTGTGTGTGTGTGTGTGTGTGTGTGTGTGTGTAAGAGCTCACTGCAGGGAGGAGGGTGAGACCTGCAGAAGGGAGTGAAAGGGTTAGGCAAAAGTGGTTGGGGATCTTGATGTGGGGTGGGGGTTAGGAAGGAGCTGCAAGGGACAGACATGGGCGGGTGGGGTGAGCACAAGATGAGGAAGGGGGCTCACAGGGGAGATGCCCACTTTTCTACATGAGAGCTGGGCAGGTTGCCTCACCAACCTCACAAATAGGTTCAGGCAGGAATCAGTCTTCAAGGCTTCAGTTTTCTCCCACAGTCTAAATGCAGGCTAGATGGATTGGCCATGCTAAATTGCCCGTAGTGCTCAGCAATGTGCAGATTAGGTGGGTTATAGGGGTATGGGCCTTGGTGGGATCCTTTGAGAGTCAATGTGGACTTGATGGGCCGAAGGGCGTGTGTGTGTGTGTGTGTGTGTGTGTGTGTGTGTGTGTGTGTGTGTGTGTGTGTGTGTGTGTGTGTGTGTGTGTGTGTAAGATCTCACAGCAGGGAGGAGGGTGAGGTCTGGAGAAGTTTCCACACTGTAGGGATTATATTATTTAAGAGAAGCCAAATGTGACTGGACATAGCAGAAGATTCATCATCAATACCCATTAAATCCGCTCACACAGCAGCTCACAAACCAATCCCTTGGACAGGAATGATGAGCTGTAGCAGAAAGCTGAGACTTGAGCTGAAAGTTCCAGCACTTAGAGAGTTCATAAGGATTGGATGATCCAAGCAGGAGCTGGTTGTAGTCCTGCTTAAGTAGATCGGAATCCTCAGTGACCCATCTGTTGTTCAAAGATAATGCAGCATTTAGGCCAGAATTCCATACCTCTCCCAGAAACAGACTGAAAGGGGCGTTGGGGAGGGAGGTACATGTGGCAAGAGCCCATTGCCTCCCTATCACACACCATGCAGTGAGACCGGCCAGTGGGGGCCTATCCACAGTCCTAAGGCGAGAAAATGTGGGGGTGGGGAGCAAGGTGTCCCTCTCTACAGGCATCCTGTGGTTCACTGACAATCCTGCCAGCAGCTGCCCTTGTTGAAAAAACTCACTCCCCAACAAGTCCTGCCTGAATGGGCCCTGGCAATCCCGACGCCACTTAGCTGCGCTCTAGGCCTCCTCCACTGTGCCTGCTGTGCAGCAGATCACTGAGTTTGACAACTCAGAGGAATGTAAGTATGACCTGGGATGACTAACTGCCTGAAGAACATAAAATCCAGTCGTGATAATGGACACACACACCCAGTCTATTTGTGCCATCAATTCAGTACATTGTTGTAAATGCTGCATGCATTCAGATAGAATGCCTTCAATTCTGCCTCTCAACATTATTCTATACTTTGTTTCTCTCAGTGATCTTCTGATATTGTTTTTTTGTGAAAATTGGCTGTGGTGTTACTCCAAAGTCATTCATTAAAAGTAAAGTCCTTAGTTTCTAAGAGAACTAATAGGGTACTTTATAAATGCAAATTATTTCCTTATTGCCTAGAAACATTTACTTTCCTCTAGTAGTAGGTACATTGGAAACATTTGAGGAGAAATTTATATCTTTCTCGAAGGACCGTTTTTGTAGTTATCGAAATGTTCTAAACATTCTGCACAATAATCTGCACCATTCTGTTCTATTTCTCATCACCAATAGCTTGTGTAAGAGTGAAGGTCTTGTGACATGGTTTGATATGACGTACATTGCATTGATGTGTGTTTGCGGCCATAGAAATGGTTATAAAAATTGTTGCATTTTGTGCCTTATGCTGAATTTCTGCATGAATACTGTTAATAATGACTCTATATCAAGGGCAGTTAATAATTCAGAATATCTTTATGAAAAAATATTTGTAACTGTTCGATGAAAAATAATATTTGTGAAAATATAACGGTGAAATTTTACCTTCACTTCCAGCCAGTGCCACATCTGAACCAAAGCAATCTATATAGGAATAGGGTTAGGCCATTCAGCCTTTCAAATCTGCTCTGCTATTCAATTAGATCATACCACATCTACCACCATTTTCCACATGAAATTCATATTTCTTTTCTTTATTCATCAACAGGATGTGGGCATCCCTGTCTAATCAGCATTTATAGCCCATTCTTATCGCCCAGACGGCAGTTCAGAGTCAACTGCATTGCTGTGGGTCAGGAGTCACATGTAAGCCAGACCAGGTGAGGATGGCAGTTTCCTCCCCTAAAGAACATTAGTGATCCAGAGATAACACAGTGTGAAGCTGGAGGAACACAGCAGGCTAGGCAGCATCAGAGGGACAGGAAAGTTGGCGTTTCCTGTTGGAACCCTTCCTCAGAAATTAGTGAACCAGATGGGTTTTTCCAACAATCAACAATGAATTCATGGCCATCATTAGACTCTAAATTCCAGATATTTATTGAATTCTTTTCATTGTCCATCACCAATACTGGTTACCTGTCACATTGCTGTTCGTGTGAGCTTACAGTGCACAATTGGCTTCAATAATTCTAAAATTATAACAGTGACCATGCTTCAGAAGTACTCGATCAACTGTGTAAGACTTGGGGAGGTCCTGCGGATGTGAAAGGCACTATTTAAATTAATTTTTTCTTTTATTTCCTTCTTGATGGGATGAAGATTTGGAGGCCAGGTTTACCTTGATTTTTGATTCTGAAGAAGAGTCTAGACCCGAAACGTCAGCTTTCCTGCTCCTCTGATGCTGCTTGGCCTGCAATTTTGTTTCAGTAACAATTTTTGGTGAAAAACATTTATATTCGAATGAATTCAATGCACTATTTAGATATTACTTCAGAAGGATCACAATTAGAACTAAGCAATTTGTTAAAATTCTGACTTCAGTAGCACTCTCACCATCCACTAAGCTCTCTCTCCCAGTTTTATCTCCAATTGGAACAGTAATAAATAAAACATTCAGAAGTTATATTTAGCCCAGCTCACTTAATAAGAACAGAAGAAATAAGAGCAGGATTGGATAGGACAGAATCCCAAGCCAGCTCTGTTATTCAATACAACCACTATAGCTCTTATAATTCAAGTCAATTTCCCATCTGTTCCTGAGACTATATCTCTATATTTTTGGTTCCCATCGCGGGTAACAACCTCTCAGTGTTTATCCCAGAAAGGCTGTCTTCTCCAACTTTTGTTGTGAAAAGACCATTTTCACGGGTGCTCAGACGCTCAGAGTAAATTATTTTGTAGTGATACCTGAGGCTGAAAATCACTGTTTGGGCCTGGATGTTGCTGCCTATGCTGGTGTTCTTTGCTGATCCCATGTTATCCTGAGAAATTAATGGCTACTGCCATTGAAGTACTGTAGAAGTTTATAAACATACAGTCAATGATGAATATGTATCAGGCAGGGTGCAGTAGTTGAATGTGTAACAGGAGAGTGTAATGGTGGGTATGACAAAGCCAGCAGTATAATGGGAAGGTGAGTAATGGGCACATTATAATGGGTGGGGCTGGATCAGGCAGAGGAGTACTATGCAGATATGAAAAGGTCAGGTGCATAATGAATGTGTGCGCATCAGAGGGCTCTGTAACGGAGCTGTGTCGTGGGTGTAAGTTTAAAGGGCAAATATGCCATGGTGAGTTTGTAATAGGTTGATGGTTAACAGGTGAGTACCTAATGGGGCTCTGCATCGAGTGAGTGTGACATGAGACAGATGTGTTACGGACTGGTATGTAACAGTGGGCCACTTAGCCCTCAAGTCTGCTCTGCCAACTCTATCTTTGTGCCTTTTCCCCATATTTCATTTGCCTATATTTGACTCTGATACAAAATAAAACTGTTCAGTTTTAAGTATACTTAACCAATTGGTCTCGATTGCTTTTCATGGTAGATGTTAGAATTTCAAATCAACTTTAAAAGATCAGAAATTAGGAGTCTAATGTCGACCACTGAGGGTGGCAAGGGTAGAAAATCTGTTCTGACAGGGGAATTTCAATACCCACCAACAGGAGCAGCACGACAGCAGCATTACTGTTCGAGCTTCCACAGCAGCTGGTGAGGGAACCAACAAGAGGGAAAAACATACTTCGCCTCATCCTTCCCAACCTGCCAGCTGCAGGTACATCTGTACACTACCGTATCGGTAAGAATGACCATTGCACAGTCCTAGTGGAGACAAAGTCCCGCCATTACATTATGTGACAACATCACCGTGCTAATTGGAAAAGACTTCAAACAGATTTCATTACAGCCTTGGTTCAAATAGGGACAAAAGAGCTGAATTCCAGAGGTGAGGTGAGAGTGCCACTTGTCAGCCTCAGCCTGGAATATTGTCCAGATTTAGCTCCATTTGAACACAGACTGTTCTGTTTGTGAAGAGTCACGAATGGTGCTGAACATTGTGCAATCATCGGTGAACATTCCCACTTCTCACCTCATGATGGAGGGAAGGTCATTGATGAAGCAGCTGAAGGTGGTTAGGTCGAGGACACTACCCTGAGGAACTCCTGCAGAGATGTCCTGGAGCTGAGGTGACTGATCTCAGACAACTACAACCATCTTCCTATGTGTCAGGTATGACTCCAACCACCGGAGAGTTTGCCCACTGATACCCATTGATTCCAATTTTGCTCGGGCTCCTTGATGCCACACTCAGTTGAATGCAGACTTGATGTCAAGGGCTGTCACTCTCACCTAACCGCTGGGATTCAGCTGTTTTGTCCATGTTTGAACCAAGGCTGTAATGAGGTCAGGAGCTGAGTAGGCCTGGCAGAACCCAAACTGGGCATCACTGAGCAGGTTATGCTGAGCAATCTTCAGCCAGAAGATTGTTGTTCCCACAACAGCCATAGGGTCCACCAGTCCTTACCCACCATTCCACCAGCACCCACATCCAGAGGAACATCAGCTGCCATTTCTACCATCGCCAACAGGACCATTCCCTATGGAACACCCTGGTCCACTCCTCTTGCACTCACAACACCCGCTCCATAGCCCCATGGCACCTTCTCCTACACCCGCAGAAGGTGTAACGCCTGCCTGTTTACTTCCTGCCTGCTCAGTATCCAGGGCCCAGACACACCTTCCAGGGGAAACAGCGCTTTACCTGCACTTCACTCAGTCTACTCTGCTGCATTCGCTGCTCACAATGTGGTCTCCTCTACACTGGGGAAACAAAGTGTACACTGGGTGACCACTTTGCAGAACATCTACATTCTGCCTTCAAAAAAGACCCTGAGCTTCCAGTTGCCTGCTGCTTGACCACACTATTTTGCTCCCCGGCTAACATCTGTCTCAGGCTTGCTGCAGTGCTCCAGTGAAGCCCACAGCAAGGTGGAAGAACAGCAACTCATTTTCTGCTCAAGGATCTCACAGCCTTCTGGACTCAACATTGAGTTCAACAGCTTTAGGGCTTGAGCTTCTTCCATGTCATTACCTCAACCCCACACACCAGGCCTTGTTTATCACATGATCTTCTATTACTCAAACATGCTCCTGGGCTGATCATTATCCACTCCTTTGTACGTGCAACTGTTCTTCTTTCTCATTGGGTTCTATCTACACTTATTGTTAACTAGTTATGTCCACCCCCATCCCATCACCTGTATAAAAATCTATCTGTTCCTATCTATAATTAGGTCTGAGGAGGTCATTAGACCCGAAATATTAACATTAACTTCTGTCCACAGATGCTGTCAGACCTGCTCTGCTTTTCCATCAACTTCTGTTTTTGTATCTGATTTCCAGCATCTTCAGTTCTTTTGATTTTCACAGAAGAAGATAGTTCTGATGATGGAGGTCAATCATCTCAGCTCCAGGACATCTCTGCAGGAGTTCCTCAGGGTCGTGTCCTAGGCCCAACCATCTTCAGCTGCTTCATCAATGACCTTCCCTCTATCATAAGGCTAGGGGTGGGGATTGCAGAACATTCAGCACCATCTGCAGCTCCTCAGGTACTGAAGTAGTCCATGTTGAAATAGAACAAGATCTGGACAACATCCAGGCTTGGGCTGACACATGGCAAGTCACATTCTTGCTACTCAAATGCCAGACAGTGACTATCTCCAATAAATTGTTTCAGAGATAGCAGGAACTGCAGATGCTAGAGAATCTGAGAGAACAGGGTGTAGAGCTGGATGAACACAGCAGGCCCAGCAGCATCAGAGGAGCAGGGAGGCTGATGTTTCAAGCCTAGGTCCTTCTTCAGAAATGGGGGAGGGGAAGGGGGTTCTGAAATAAATAGGGAGAGAGGATGAGGCGGATGGAAGATGGATAGAGGAGAAGATAGGTGGAGAGGAGACAGACAGGTCAAAGAGGCAGGGATGGAGCCAGTAAAGATGACTGTAGGTGGGGAAGTAGGCAGGAGATAGGTCAGTCCAGGGAGGACAGACTTGTCAAGGGGGTGGGATGAGGTTAGTAGGTAGGAGATGGGGGTGGGGTTTGGGGTGGGAGGAGGGGACAGGTGGGAGGAATGACAGGTTAGGGAGGCGGGGACGAGCTGGGCTGGTTTTGGGATGCAGTTGGGAGAGGGGAGATTTTGAAGCCTGTGAAGGCCGCATTGATAACATTGGGCTTACAGGGTTCCCAAGCGGAAGTATCGGATACAACACATCATCCTCCGACACATCTGCCATCTGCAATCCCCCTTCCCCTGTCTCCAATATCCACCACCCCTTGACGTTTAACGGTGTTACCATCACCGAATCCCCCACTATCAACATTTGTTGGGTTACCATTGACCACAGACTGAGCCAGACTCACTACAAAAACACAGTGGCTATAAGAACAGATCAGACGCTTGGAATACTGTGGTGAATAACTCACTTCCTCATTCCATGAAACCTGACCATTATCCACAAGGCACAAGTTAGGAGTGTGATGGAATACTCCCCACTTGCCTGGATGGCGGCAGCTCCAACAACACTCAAGAAGCTCAACACCATCCAGGACAAAGCAGCTGCTTGATTGGCACCACATCCACATGCTCACCACTCACCATCACTAATGCTCAGTAACAGCAGTGTGTACCATCTACAAGATGCACTGCAGAAATTCACCAAAGATCCACAGACAGCACCTTCCAAACCCACAGGTTCTCCCCCAAGCCACTCACCATCCTGACTTGAAAGAATATCACTGTTCCTTCAGTGTCACTGGGTTAAGATCCTGGAATTCCCTCCCTAAGGGTATTATGGGTCTACTGACAGCACATGGACTACAGCGGTTCAAGAAGACAGCTCACCCCCACCACCTTTTCCTAGATATAAGGGATGGACAATGAAAGCTGGCCCCCTGTTGACTCTCTGTGTCACCCTCACCATTTTAGCTTCTCACGATCTTTGTGTCAACCACAAACATGTTGTCGATGTTTTAACTTCTCTCATCCACATCGTTAATCATATATTGTAAATAATTGTGGCCCCAGCACAGATCCCTGCCGCACTCCACTAGCTACCGGTTGCCACCCTAAATTGCCCTTGTGTCCAAAACCTCTGACTTCTATTAGTTAGCCAATTAACTATCTGTGCTCATATACCTGCCCTTCCAACACAATGTCCTTTTATCTCATTGAGTACCTTTATGCTTGGTACCTTATCAAACACCTTTTGGAACTCAAAGTGTGTTATATCCACTGGTTGTTCTTTATCTGTCCATCTTGTTAACCTCTTTAATAATCTTTTCAAGCATTAGTTTTCCTTCATGAAGTGAAGCTGACTCTGCTTGGTAAGTATTTCTAAATGCTCTGCTATTACATCCTTTGTAATAGACTGTAACATTTTCCAAATTACAGATTTTTAGCTAACTGGCCTATGGTTACTGATTTCCAACTCTCTTCCTTTTTGAATAAAACTGTTACATTTGCAACATGGCAAAAAGTACGTCAGCATGCAGGAAGTTGAATAAATTAAATTTTGCTGCATGTTTTCAGCCTGAAACATTTCTAACTTGGAGATAAGTCACAGTGGTGAATTTGTTCACTAGTTCTCTGCATTTTACTGGTAGGAAGTCTCAGATAGTTAACTATTTCGCACAGTTTGACTGGGAACCTGGACATGTTGTTTTGACCATAAAGACTAACACCTTTATTTACCAAACATGCAGAATGTTAACTGTCTCCACGAACTTGATAAAGTGGATAGAAGGCTACACATGCTCTCTTTCAGTATGATAAGCTTATTTTCAGTTCTGACTTGATAAAATTACTGATTGCAGCTGAACTCTGATATCAATCAACCACTGTTGTGCTCATTACAGCTTCATTGTGTATTACTAAATGTGAAGGTGCTGGCAGACATATTCATGATACAAGTTAACACAGTATGTTGTGCCAGAAAACAGATGTCTCACTTTATTTACAACTCCACAACACAGCATGCTACAGACTATCAGGTGCACCACACCACTTATCATTTTAACAATACAGCCTCAGAGCTGGTCCAAGAGATAGATTCAATATATTCCTCAAAGCAACAAGCATTTCAATCATTCATTGATCCTCAGTCACAGTTCAATTAACTTGTAACAATACAAGGCCAGCTCTCTCATTCACTCACCCTCTGCTCTGACTTTCAACCTTAGATAGACGACTCAAGCTAATTGGTCATATTTTGTGGAAAATTGGTGTCCCTGCTGTCACAGGGTTGGGAAAGGGCTATTTCTAGGTCAACACAAATTGGGCTCAGTAATTGTCATGTCACTGTTCTGATGAGACAATGGAAGAAAACAACTTCATTGCCCAATGTCATCAGTTTCTTGTAAAAACCCCAGAAACTGTTTGCACAGAATCACAGTATTTTTGTGGGGCAGAAGGAGGCCATTTGGCCCACTATGCCTCCACCAGTTCTAGAACAAAGAACAAAGAACAAAGAAAATTACAGCACAGGAACAGGCCCTTCGGCCCTCCCAGCCTGCACTGATTAAGATCCTCTATCTAACCTGTCATCTATTTTTTAACGGTCTATGTCCATTTGCTTCCTGCCCATCCATGTACCTGTCCAAATATATCTTAAAAGACGCTAACGTGTCTGCGTCTACCACCTCCGCTGGCAACGCGTTCCAGGCACCCACCACCCTCTGTGTAAAGAACTTTCCACGTATATCTCCCTTAAACTTTCCTCCTCTCACTTTGAACTCATGACCCCTAGTAATTGAGTTCCCCCACTTTGGGAAAAACCTTTTTGCTATCCACCCTGTCTATACCCCTCATGATTTTGTGACCTCAATCAGGTCCCCCCCTCAATCGCCCTCTTTCTAATGAAAATAATCCTAGTCTATTCAACCTCTCTTCATAGCTAGCACCCTCCATACCAGGCAACATCCTGGTGAACCTCCTCTGCACCCTCTCCAAAGCATCCACATCCTTTTGGTAATGTGGCGACCAGAACTGCACACAGTACTCCAAATGAGGCCAAACCAAAGTCCTATACAACTGCAACATGACCTGCCAACTCTTGTACTCAATACCCCGTCCAATGAAGGAAAGCATGCCATATGCCTTCTTGATCACCCTATTGACCTGCGTTGTCACCTTCAGGGAACAATGGACCTGAACACTCAGATCTCTCTGTTCATCAATTTTCCATTTACTGTATAGTTCGCCCCTGAATTTGAACTTCCAATATGCATCACCTCGCATTTGCCCGGATTGAACTCCATCCGCCATTTATCTGCCCAACTCTCCAGACTATCTATATTCTGCTGTAATCTCTGACAGTCCCTTTCATTATCTGCTACTCCACCAATCTTAGTGTCATCTGCAAACTTGCTGATCAGACCACCTACGCCTTCCTCCAGATCATTTACATACATCACAAACAACAGTGGTCCCAGCACAGATCCCTGTGGAACACCACTGGTCACAGGTCTCCAATTTGAGAAACTCTCTTCTACCACTACTACTCTCTGTCTCCTGTTGCCCAGCCAGTTTTTTATCCATCTAGCTAGCACATCCTGGACCCCATGTGACTTCACTTTCTCCATCAGCCTGCCATGGGGAACCTTATCAAATGCCTTAATGAAGTCCATGTATATGACATCTGCAGCCTTTCCCTCATCAATCAACTTTGTCACTTCCTCAAAGAATTCTATTAAGTTGGTAAGACATGACCTTCCCTGCACAAAACCATGTTGCCTATCACTGATAAGCCCATTTTCTTCCAAATGGGAATAGATCCTATCCCTCAGTATCTTCTCCAGTAGCTTCCCTACCACTGACGTCAGGCTCACCGGTCGATAATTACCTGGATAATTCTATTACCCAGTGCCAAACTCCTGCCATTTCCCTATATCCCTGCATCATTGCTACCCAAATAACCATCCGACGCTCTCTTGAATGCTTCAGTTGAAACAACTATCACCCCTACATTTCCAGGCAGTTCATTCCATTTCCCACCCAGTCACTGTGTGAGAAATTTTTTTCACACATTACCCTTGCTTCTTTTGCTTTAAATCTATGCCCTATTGTTTGTGTTTTTTGCTTCTTTTGCAAGTGGAAACAACTTCACCCTATCCACTCTGTCTTGTCCACTAATCATTTTAATAACCTCAATCAAACCTTCTCTCAGCCGTCTTCTCTCCAAATGGAACAATCCCATCTTCTTTAATCTGTCTTGAGAGTTGAAGTTTCTCATCCCTGGAACCATTCTAGTAAACTGCTTCTGCACTGTCAACTTGCCAATAACACAGCACCCTGAACTATACACCAAACTCCAGCCATGGGCTAACAAGTGTGGTTCAACATTAACTCCTTCCCCTTGAATACTGTGCCCTTATTAATAAAACTGAGAACATTGAATGCTTTGTTTACTGCTCCCTCCAACTGCTCTGTCACCTTCAATGATCTGCGCTCATATGCACTCTACTCCTGCACTCACTTTAGAATTGTATCCCCTATTAAATGTTGTCTTTCAATATTCTTCTGACTAAAATGCATCACCCCGCAGGTATTATAAGGTATAAAATACAAATCATAAAATTGCAAAATATATACTTTGGAATGTTAAAGTGGTAATGCTTTGCTTTCATCATCCCAAAGACAGATTGCTCAGTTGTCTTCTGAAAAATTCTTGACTTTGTCCTAGATGTGCCCAATTTCAGAAATGCAATCATTCAAGTGAATCATAGCTCAAATACAATACTCAAGACTGTAATGATCAATGGATATTTTTCAGGCAGAAGGAAGATTTATAGTGGAATTTCTCAGGGGTCAATGTGGCACCTTTCTTTTTCCTAATGTGTATTAGTGATCTGGATCTTGGTGAGTAGTTGACAATTTTCAAGTTTTCAGATGAGGCTTAATGTGGGAGATTAGTAAACTGTAAGGAGGACAACGTGGAATTCTAGAAGGACATTGACAAGTTGGTGGAATTGACAGACCGGTCGCAGATGATGTTCAATGCAGAGAAGTGTGCGGTATTGCGTTTTGGTCAGAAGAATACTGAAAGACAATATTAAATAGGGTATTATTCATTGCTAACTGCTAACGGGACACTGACTGCCTCGAATTCTCTACTCCCTTCACCCACTCCTACTTCTCCCCGCTGAACGTGCAGCACTCTACTCTCTCTGCATCAATCCCCGTTTCACTATCAAACCTGCAGACCAAGGCAGGGCGATGGTTGTCTGAAGGACAGACGTCGATGTCTCTGAGGCCGAACACCTACTCTCTGCCACCACGTCCTACATCCCCCATGGCCATGACCCCACCATGGTCCATCAAGGCACCAACTCCCAAGCTGTCACTGACCTCATAGCTTCCAGTGACCGATCACCACCCCCCTCTCCTGTCTCCAGCCTTACAGTCCCCCAGCCCCAAAGTGCCTGGTTCTACCTGCTCCCCAAGATCCACAAGCTCAATCACCCCGGCCAAACCATCATCTCCATATGCTCCTGCCCCACTGCCCCTCTTCCTACCTCAACTCCATTCTCTCCCCTTTGGTCCAGGTACTCCCCACCTACATTCAGGACATAATCCATGCCCTCAACCTCTTTATAACTTCCGGTTCCCTGGCCCCAGCGCTTCATCTTTACTATGGATGCTCAATCCCTATACGTGTCCATACCCCACAAGGGCAGCCGACAGGCCCTCAGTTTTTTCCTCTCTAACAGACCCATCTAGTACAACCCCCAAACCCCCCACCCCCCACACCAATACCCTCCTCCACCTCGCTGAACTCGTCCTCACCCTCAATAACTGGAGCAGTTCATCATCTTCACTAACAACTTCCACCTCTACCTCAAATTCACTCAGTCTATCTCACACACCTCCCCCCATTTCTTGACCTCTCCATTTCCATTTCTGGTGACAGCTAATGGACTGACATTTACTATAAACCCACAGACTCCAATAGCTACTAGGACCACACCTCCTCCCAACCTGTATCCTGCAGAAACTCCGTACCATTTTCCCAATTACTTCATCTTCGTCACATTGCTCTGACAAGGAGACATTCCATTCCCAGCATCCCGGACATTTGCCTTTTTCAACAACACTCTTATCTCCCCTCTGCCATCCAGACAGCCCTCCAAAACCCCTCCTCCATTCCTTGCTCTTTACCACTCTGCCCAAACATCCACCCCCGCCAGCCTCCACATCATCCCCAAACACTTCCATCAACTCCAATTAGACCCAACCACCCAGAACATCTTCCACTCACCACCCGTCCCTGCCTTCCACACGGACCATCCCCTTCTCCACTCCTTAGTTTGTGCCAGACTCCCCGTCAACCACTTCAACCTACCCGATATCCTTCCCCTGTAATTGTAAAAGATGCAACACCTGCCCACACACCACCTCCGTCACCCCCTCTCAGGCCCTTAAACAGTCCTTCCAGGTGAGACAGAGCTTCGCCTGCATCTCCTCCAACCTCATCTATTGCATCTAGTGATCCCAATGTGGTCATCTCTACCTCAGTGAGATCAAACGTAGATTCGGTGACAATTTCACTGAACATCTCCGCCTGGCTCATAATGGCTAGCCTAACCATCTGGTCACCCCCCATTTTAACTCCCCATCCCACTCCCCTTCTGACATGTCCACCCTCGGCCTCCTCCAGTGTCGTAGCAACTCGGAATGCAAATTTGAAGAACAACACCTTATCTTCCGCCTGGGCACTATGACCTGGAGGATCCAATACTGAGTTCTCCAATTTCAAATAAACTTCCAACCCCCTCCGCTGCCCTCCCTCACCCCACCGGCGCCCCTTCCAGCCTCACCTCTTCCCTTCCATTCCACCTACTGACCCTCCCTCCAGCCACCAACCAGGTTCATCCCTCCCATTGACCAACAGGTCACACCTGTTACAAGCATTCTGTCTCCACCCCTCCCAGCCCTTTATCTACAGCTCATTCACCGCACCACGCCCCCCCCAACACCCCACCACCCCCAGTCCTGAATAAGAGTTATACCTGAAACATTGACTGCTCCTTTCCTCCAGATGCTGCCTGGCCCGCTGCGCTCTTCCAGCTTCCTGTTTGTCTACCTACCATAAGAACTTATTTGTTTTCCTTGCCTTTGTTAAGCTGATTGCAAACAGCATTTGCTTGAAGTCAGATTTGGTTTGAACATTTAAATACAGTCAAAAACCTGGACTGACATGTTATGAATACAGCAACCCAAATTCAAACTTCTCATTCTTCAGTAAAGCCTTTTCAGTTGTGGTTTCTTTCATCCACAGTAACCTAGAATTCCCCAGGAAAGATGTGGATGCTTTGGAGAGGGTGCAAAGGAGGTTTACCAGGATGCTGCCTGGACTGGAGGGCTTGTCTTATGAGGAGAGGTTGACTGAGCTCGGACTTTTCTCTCTGGAGAGAAGGAGGAAGAGAGGTGACCTGATCGAGGTGTACAAGGTAATGAGAGGCATGGATGGAGTCGATAGCCAGAGACTTTTCCCCAGGGCAGGATTGACTGCCACGAGGGGTCATAGTTTTAAGGCGTTAGGAGGAAGGTATAGAGGAGATGTCAGAGGGACGTTCTTCACCCAGAGAGTTGTGAGCGCATGGAATAGTTTACCAGTGGTAGTCGTGGAAGCGGAGTCATTAGTGACATTTAAGTGACTGCTGGACATGCACATGGACAGCAGTGAATTGAGGGGAATGTAGGTTAGATTATTTTATTTTTGGATGAGGATTATTCCATGGCACAACATCGTGGGCTGAAGGGCCTGTACCGTGCTGTACTTTTCTATGTTCTATGTTCTATGTTCTATCACAGCCTCTTGCTGGTACCATCGTTTTGTTTCCATTCCTACCATCTCTGCTTATTTCAGATACTAAGCAACAATTGTGTGCAGTAATGTTCCTGAACTGCTGCCATGTCCTGCGATATGGGTAGAATTTTTCCCTGCTTCCTGTTGAGCAGGCAGAAATGTAATAATTCACTTCTGAGTGGCAAGTGCTTTGATGTTTTGGTGCTGTGTAGAATCCTGCGATGTGGTGTTGAGCTGAGAGTACTGCAATACTGCAGCAGTGAATGAGTGCCGCAATACTACAGTGCTGACTGAGGTGAGCTGTGATACTGCAGTGCTGACTAAGCAGTGCAGCAATATTGCAGTTTTGAGTAGGGTGTGCTGCAATAGTGCAGTTTTGACTGAGTGCTGCAGCACTGAAAGAGGACTCCTGCAATGCTGTAGTTTTGTGTGAGGAGTGCTGCAATACCACAGTACTGACTGCGGTGAGCTGTGATACTGCGATTTTGAGTGGGGTGTGCTGCAATATTGCAGCTTTGTGTGAGGAGTGCTGCAATGCTGCAGTGCTGATTGAGGACAGCTGCAATACTGCATTCCTGAGCGAGGAGAGCTGTGAAACTGCAGTGCTGAGTGAGGAGAGCTGTGAAACTGCAGTCTGAGTGATGAGAGCTGTGAAACTGCAGTCTGAGTGGAGTGCTGTGATACTGCAGTCTGAGTGATGAGAGCTGTGAAACTGCAGTCTGAGTGGAGTGCTGTGATACTGCAGTCTGAGTGAGGAGAGCAATGATACTGCAGTCTGAGTGAGGAGAGCAATGATACTGCAGTCTGAGTGGAGTGCTGTGATACTGCAGTCTGAGTGAGGAGAGCTGTGAAACTGCAGGCTGAGCGAGGAGTGCTGTGAAACTGCAGTGCTGAGTGAGGAGAGCAATGATACTGCAGTCTGAGTGAGGAGAGCAATGATACTGCAGTCTGAGTGAGGAGAGCTGTGATACTGCAGTCTGAGTGAGGAGAGCAATGATACTGCAGTCTGAGTGAGGAGAGCAATGATACTGCAGTCTGAGTGAGGAGTGCTGTGATACTGCAGTCTGAGTGAGGAGAGCAATGATACTGCAGTCTGAGTGAGGAGAGCAATGATACTGCAGTCTGAGTGAGGAGTGCTGTGATACTGCAGTCTGAGTGGAGTGCTGTGATACTGCAGTCTGAGTGAGGAGAGCAATGATACTGCAGTCTGAATGGAGTGCTGTGATACTGCAGTCTGACTGAGGAGAGCAATGATACTGCAGTCTGAGTGAGGAGAGCTGTGATACTGCAGTCTGAGTGAGGAGAGCAATGATACTGCAGTCTGAGTGAGGAGAGCTGTGATACTGCAGTCTGAGTGAGGAGAGCAATGATACTGCAGTCTGAGTGAGGAGTGCTGTGATACTGCAGTCTGAATGAGGAGAGCAATGATACTGCAGTCTGAGTGGAGTGCTGTGATACTGCAGTCTGAGTGAGGAGAGCAATGATACTGCAGTCTGAATGGAGTGCTGTGATACTACAGTCTGAGTGAGGAGAGCAATGATACTGCAGTCTGAGTGGAGTGCTGTGATACTGCAGTCTGAGTGAGGAGAGCAATGATACTGCAGTCTGAGTGAGGAGAGCTGTGATACTGCAGTCTGAGTGAGGAGAGCAATGATACTGCAGTCTGAGTGAGGAGAGCTGTGATACTGCAGTCTGAGTGGAGTGCTGTGATACTGCAGTCTGAGTGAGGAGAGCAATGAAACTGCAGTCTGAGTGAGGAGAGCAATGAAACTGCAGTCTGAGTGAGGAGAGCAATGATACTGCAGTCTGAGTGGAGTGCTGTGATACTACAGTCTGAGTGAGGAGAGCAATGATACTGCAGTCTGAGTGAGGAGAGCAATGATACTGCAGTCTGAGTGAGGAGTGCTGTGATACTGCAGTCTGAGTGAGGAGAGCAATGATACTGCAGTCTGAGTGAGGAGAGCTGTGATACTGCAGTCTGAGTGAGGAGAGCAATGATACTGCAGTCTGAGTGAGGAGTGCTGTGATACTGCAGTCTGAGTGAGGAGAGCAATGATACTGCAGTCTGAGTGGAGTGCTGTGATACTGCAGTCTGAGTGAGGAGAGCAATGATACTACAGTCTGAGTGGAGTGCTGTGATACTGCAGTCTGAGTGAGGAGTGCTGTGATACTGCAGTCTGAGTGGAGTGCTGTGATACTACAGTCTGAGTGAGGAGAGCTGTGATACTGCAGTCTGAGTGAGGAGAGCAATGATACTGCAGTCTGAGTGAGGAGAGCAATGATACTGCAGTCTGAGTGAGGAGTGCTGTGATACTGCAGTCTGAGTGGAGTGCTGTGATACTGCAGTCTGAGTGAGGAGTGCTGTGATACTGCAGTCTGAATGAGGAGAGCAATGATACTGCAGTCTGAGTGGAGTGCTGTGATACTACAGTCTGAGTGAGGAGAGCTGTGATACTGCAGTCTGAGTGAGGAGAGCAATGATACTGCAGTCTGAGTGAGGAGTGCTGTGATACTGCAGTCTGAGTGAGGAGAGCAATGATACTGCAGTCTGAGTGGAGTGCTGTGATACTGCAGTCTGAATGAGGAGAGCAATGATACTGCAGTCTGAGTGGAGTGCTGTGATACTGCAGTCTGAATGAGGAGAGCAATGATACTGCAGTCTGAGTGGAGTGCTGTGATACTACAGTCTGAGTGAGGAGAGCAATGATACTGCAGTCTGAGTGGAGTGCTGTGATACTGCAGTCTGAGTGAGGAGAGCAATGATACTGCAGTCTGAGTGGAGTGCTGTGATACTACAGTCTGAGTGAGGAGAGCAATGATACTGCAGTCTGAGTGAGGAGAGCTGTGATACTGCAGTCTGAATGAGGAGAGCAATGATACTGCAGTCTGAGTGGAGTGCTGTGATACTACAGTCTGAGTGAGGAGAGCTGTGATACTGCAGTCTGAGTGAGGAGAGCAATGATACTGCAGTCTGAGTGAGGAGTGCTGTGATACTACAGTCTGAGTGAGGAGAGCAATGATACTGCAGTCTGAGTGAGGAGTGCTGTGATACTGCAGTCTGAGTGGAGTGCTGTGATACTGCAGTCTGAGTGAGGAGAGCAATGATACTGCAGTCTGAATGGAGTGCTGTGATACTACAGTCTGAGTGAGGAGAGCAATGATACTGCAGTCTGAGTGGAGTGCTGTGATACTACAGTGCTATGTTGAAAGTCATGTACTGTTACAGTGGTGAATGGGGAGAGCTGCAATACTTGCATGCTGACTACAGAAAGTGGTGATGTTATGGATTCTGATTGGGGAGAGCCTCAACGTTGCAATGCTGAGCAGAAACTACTGCAACACTGCCACAGTAAGCAGACTGCACTGCAATGCTGCATGCTGCAGTGCTGAATGGAGACAGCTGTAGAGTTTGTATTAATAGAACATAGAACATAGAACATAGAACATATAACATTACAGCACAGTACAGGCCCTTCGGCCCTCGATGTTGTGCCGACCTGTCATACCGATCTCAAGCCCATCTAACCTACACTATTCCACGTACGTCCATATGCTGGTCCAATGACGACTTAAATGTACCTAAAGTTGGCGAATCTACTACCGTTGCAGGCAAAGCGTTCCATTCCCTTACTACTCTCTGAGTAAAGAAACCACCTCTGACATTCGTCCTATATCTTTCACCCCTCAATTTAAAGCTATGCCCCCTTGTGCTCGCCGTCACCATCCTAGGAAAAAGGCTCTCCCTATCCACCCTATCTCACCCTCTGATTATTTTATATGTCTCAATTAAGTCACCTCTCAACCTTCTTCTCTCTAATGAAAACAGCCTCAAGTCCCTCAGCCTTTCCTCGTAAGACCTTCCCTCCATACCAGGCAACATCCTAGTAAATCTCCTCTATACCCTTTCCAAAGCTTCTACATCCTTCTTGTAATGCGGTGACCAGAACTGTACACAATACTCCAAGTGCGGCTGCACCAGAGTTTTGTACAGCTTCGCCATAACGTCTTCGTTCCGGAACTCGATCCCTCTATTAATAAAAGCTAAAACACTGTATGCCTTCTTAACAGCCCTGTCAACCTGGGTGGCAACTTTCAAGGATCTGTGTTCATGGACACCGAGATCTCTCTGCTCATCTACACAGCTAAGAATCTTACCATTAGCCCTGTACTTTGCCTTCCGGTTACTCCTACCAAAGTGCATCACCTCACACTTGTCTGCATTAAACTCCATTTGCCACCTCTCAGCCCAGCTCTGCAGCTTATCTATGTCTCTCTGCAACCTACAGCATCCTTCGTCACTGTCCACAACTCCACCGACCTTAGTGTCGTCTGCAAATTTACTAACCCATCCTTCTACGCCCTCATCCAGGTCATTTATAAAAATTTCAAACAGCAGTGGACCCAACACCGACCCTTACGGTACACCACTAGTAACTGGTCTCCAGGATGAACATTTCCCATCAACTACCACCCTCTGTCTTCTTTCAGCAAACCAATTTCCGATCCAAACTGCTATATCTCCCACAATTCCATTCCTCCGCATTTTGTACAATAGCCTATTGTGGGGAACCTTATCAAAAGCCTTGCTGAAATCCATATACACCACATCAACAGATTTACTCTCATCTACCTGTTTGGTCACCTTCTCAAAGAACTCAGTAAGGTTTGTGAGGCACGACCTTCTCTTCACAAAACCGTGCTGATTATCCCTAATCAATTTATTCTTTTCTAGATGATTATAAATGTTCACCAGGATGTTGCCTGGTATGTTGTCACAGATGACGCAGGCACTTAAGATCCTCAGCTGACTTTGTTTTGTTGGGAAATTCTTGGTAACCGCAGAACTCATGGTTGCGAAACTGTCCTTGTGGTGAAGTCATGTGAGTCGAGCAGCAGCAAGCCTGTCGGCCTGTTTTGTCTGCTGCACTGATGAATGAGATCATGGCTTATTTGGTCATCCTCAACTCCACTTTCCTGTCTTTTCCCCATTACCCAGGATTCCCTTCTGATTAAAAACCCTCCATGGTAAAGAATTTAATGACAGCCATGATAATGCTGGGCCTGTTTGATGCTCTTCACTATCCAAAGAGTTTTTCATTTCTGGACTGCGCTACTTTCTTACCTTGGTTATCATAACATTTAGTTCCTGAAATCAGCACTCAATTTTATTGGCTATCCTTGCCATTGACTTACTCAAGGTCATTTAAGTCTTTATCCAGGACACAGTTAATCTAATCAAAAGATTGCCACCCATGTTGCATTACTAAAATTTACTAAAATCTAGACATTTAAGACAAAATGCCACTCTGTTCCCTTAATACAGGATAATCAATAATAAATACACAATTTTATTTCAAGACAAATCAATATAAACAACTTGTATTTGTAAATCAGCTTTAATATATAAAGCATCTCAAGGAGTTTCACACACACATTTTTAAAGAATATTTTAAAGGGAGATATTAGACAGGTGACCAAAAGCTTGGTCAAAGAGGTAAATGCAGGATCAGACTCATTCTGTGTTGACTGCATTGACCTGATCTGGAATAGCAATTGGGAGACAACACTTCCCTTCAAAGGAAAAGTGAGGAGAAATGTGCCCTTGGATATCACAGCAGATGGTACTGCAGAACCATGCCAGGGAGAATGGCATTGGAAGAGGATATGATCAGACTGTGCTGTCAAAATTGCTCCCTCTATGCATAAAACCTGCTGACACTTTCTGTCAACATTCAGGCCTGAAGAACAGCCACTTTACTGAGAGACCTGCAAATCCAGAATTTCAAGAGAATTGAGATCATCTGATGGAAAACAAGAAAATATCTTCAAACTGCCATTTGTGCTGCTTACTCCATAACAGCTGCAAAGTATTATATTTATGTAACTCTTTTAATGTAATAGAAAGAACTTCACAGGATCATTACAAAACATTACAAACACAGCCCTTGAGGCAATATTAAGTCAAGTAACCAAAAGCTTGTTCAAAGCTGTACATTTTAAGGAGCATGTTAAGGAAGAAAGTGAGGTGGAGATGGAAACTATATTTCAGAATTAGGTGTCTGGGAAACTAAAGGCATAGTCACCAGCAGCAGCAGGATTAAGACTGAGGATGCTGAAGGGTCCAAATTGGATGACTGCAGATATTTTCAGGAGCTGTGGGGCTGGAGGAGTTTACTAAAACTGGGATTTGGAATCAAAGGTATCATTTTAAAATTAAGGCATTCCTTCACCAGGAGCTGGTGTAGGTTAGCAAGTGAACAGACGATAGGTGAAGAAGACTTGCTGTGAATTATAAGTTTGTAAATGGGAGAGCATGGAAGACCAGCCAGAAGCGCATTACTATAGCAAAGAAAGATCATAAAGGCATGGCTGAGATTCTCAGCAGACAAAGTGAGATGGAGATAAAGATGGGGTTCCACAGGGCTCTGTCCTTGGGCCTCTACTGTTTGTAATTTTTATTAATGACTTGGACGAGGGAATTGAAGGATGGGTCAGCAAGTTTGCAGACGACACAAAGGTCGGAGGTGTCGTTGACAGTGTAGAGGGCTGTTGTAGGCTGCAGCGGGACATTGACAGGATGCAGAGATGGGCTGAGAGGTGGCAGATGGAGTTCAACCTGGATAAATGCGAGGTGATGCATTTTGGAAGGTCGAATTTGAAAGCTGAGTACAGGATTAAGGGTAGGATTCTTGGCAGCGTGGAGGAACAGAGGGATCTTGGTGTGCAGATACATAGATCCCTTAAAATGGCCACCCAAGTGGACAGGGTTGTTAAGAAAGCATATGGTGTTTTGGCTTTCATTAACAGGGGGATTGAGTTTAAGAGTCGTGAGATCTTGTTGCAGCTCTATAAAACTTTGGTTAGACCGCACTTGGAATACTGCGTCCAGTTCTGGGCGCCCTATTATAGGAAAGATGTGGATGCTTTGGAGAGGGTTCAGAGGAGGTTTACCAGGATGCTGCCTGGACTGGAGGGCTTATCTTATGAAGAGAGGTTGACTGAGCTCGGTCTCTTTTCATTGGAGAAAAGGAGGAGGAGAGGGGACCTAATTGAGGTATACAAGATAATGAGAGGCATAGATAGAGTCGATAGCCAGAGACTATTTCCCACGGCAGAAATGGCTAGCACGAGGGGTCATAGTTTTAAGCTGGTTGGTGGAAAGTATAGAGGGGATGTCAGAGGCAGGTTCTTTACGCAGAGAGTTGTGAGAGCATGGAATGCGTTGCCAGCAGCAGTTGTGGAAGCAAGGTCATTGGGGTCATTTAAGAGACTGCTGGACATGCATATGGTCACAGAAATTTGAGGGTGCATCCATGAGGATCAATGGTCGGCACAACATTGTGGGCTGAAGGGCCTGTTCTGTGCTGTACTGTTCTATGTTCTATGTTCTATGTTCTATGCGTGATGTTTAAGAGATGGAAATTGGTAAATAATAATGATAGTGCAGATATGTGGTCAGAAACTCATCACATAGTCAAAAACAATACCAGGTTTGAGAGGAGACAAGTTTAATCCTAGGGAGTGGGGAGAATGATGGCATCAGCAGCCTTAGAATGGTATCTGGAGTAGAAACCAAACATGCTATGGTAAATGTCTCTAGTACAAGTGATGTAATTATGAATCTCAATTCTTAACGTTCTAAACTACTGCCTTTCTTATTGTAATAAATTGTGCTTCTAAAACTGAGCACCTTGACGGTAGAACAGAGGGCGAAAGCCAATAGTATGATCTATTCCGTGGTAAAGACTGAAGTGTTAGCAGTCACCACAAAGATATATTCTGGAAGATGAGAACTCAGCCAAACAGCTCTCACATGAGGAAAATTTTGAAGAAATTTCATCTCACAGTTTCTCGTAATATCACTTTATAAATTCTCCTTTCTGAATGCTATGGAAAGAATCGAAAATCTTCTTGTTAATTAAATGATGAATGTTTGTTCAGACTGTGAGTTCATTTCTGTTTTCCTGCATAGCTCTGGGTATGTTCTTATGATCACCCATAAATGATGACTTAACAAGCAACAAGAAAAAAGATAACTGCTCCCTTATCCTTATTGCCCTGAATCTACTTTTGGTGAGAGCAATAAATCTCAATAATGGTGGAAAAATAATGAGTTATCCATTACACTTTACATTTTCACTGCATCTAAATGTATGCTCAAAATGAGCATGAAGATAATATTACTGAAATATTATATAACTGCTTACAAGAAAGTAAATGTGCCTATGCTAAAAATTGAGATGTGCATCTTTGGTTCTGAGTTTTAGCAAAAGAACATTCGGGAATTAATAGTGAAATTTGACAGAGTAAATTACTGCAATCCTTTCTCACTATCCACTCTCAATGCATGTAACCTAACTTTAACATCTTCCCAAAGTAAGCAACAAAGATGACAGCAGAACTCAGGGATCTGAGTAGTATAGGGAAGTTTAGAAAATGGTACCTTTGCTTTGAGCAAGAGAAACTTTGGAGAAAGAATTTTCAAAGTGAGTTCTATGAAATGTGACCTATGTGAAGTTTTAGGGTTTAAAAATGAATTTAAAAGAAACTATTTAAGCAAATTGATTACTACAGAGAAGAAGAAAATACTGGACACACAATGTATGAAGTCAGTTGGTGGAAGTCTCTTAGTTTTTCCATGAGTTCATAAAGAGGAAGCCTGCAGAAAGCCTAATAAATTAATTCCAACAGAAAGCATTGTGAGATAGAGAAGAAAGTAATGGAAATGATGAAGCACCCTGTTAATGACTGTTGAATGTCAATAAAACTATTAGGGTTAACGACCTTTCTTTGTTCCAAAACACATCTTATTAAGTCATCAGTTGAGGGTATTGATTGTTGAGAGTATTTTCACACATTCATCACAGTGACTTTAATTGAGCTTTTCATAACAATAGCCTGTAATTGCACAGTCATACATAGACACACCTCCTTCCTCCCTGAATGAAATGAAGGTTGCAGGTGACCTGATGAAGGATCAGTGCTCTAAAAGCTTGCCTCTTCAAATAAACCTGTTGAACTATAACCTGGTGTCACATGACTTCTGCCCTTGTCCACCCCAGTCCAACACTGGCACCTCTTCTTTGTAGGGTCGGGTTAGAGGATGTGTGGAGAGAAAGGTGTGGGCAAGGCCATAAGGCAGGGGGTGGAGGGTGGGGGTTGAAAACAAGAGTGAGAATTTAAAATTCAGGCATTGCTTAACTGGGAGTCAATGTGAGTCAGCAAGTACATGGAGTGATGAGTGACCAGGATTTGAAGCAAATAAGGATGCAAGCAGCAGAGTTTTAGAAGTTTCCAGATAGAATTTGGAAGGTGAGCAAGGAATAGCACATTGAAGCATTCGCTTTTGAATACACTGAAGTGAAATCAAAGCTCCTGGACAAAGAATGGCTGAGCTGTTCAAACTGAATTATAGTAAGAATGCCCGCTTTCTCGTGCTCTGCTCCAAGTTCAGGGAATACAAATCAGGGCAGCAGGTCAGAGCATGGTGAGATTGCTGCATTATCGCCATTAAAACCTTCCTTACCTACCAGTTCAGGCAGATGTAAAAGATTCAATACTATTTGCAACAGAGCATGAGGTTCATCCTCCTCGTGTTCTTGCCAATGTTCTCCTCTCAACCATCAAGAAGGACACACTAACTGACTATTAATTTCTGTTTTATGCATTCAAAGTGGTTGCTTCAGAAAAAAACTGAACTGAATATAAATCATGTGATAAGATTTGTCAATTCTACCTTCATAAAGAAATGCACAGCACAAACTAACACACAAAGTGATTGCTGTCCAATACCAGTAACATGCTGCCTAGAAATGCATCCTGTGAGACCCTCTCCTACTTTATTAATTTCAACTTAAAATACTGCCAAAGTCACTCCTGAGCAGAGCACAGCCTCCTTAACCAAGATAGTAGGTAGTACATTTCTGGATAGGCATACTCCAGACTCACATGAATATCAGCACGTATGAAAATTCATCTCCAAGGAGTTTTTTTCATAGAGAGCCTAAACTACAATGTTTTCAAAGATTCAGCTGATAATTTTAGTCTATTGTCATATTTAATATTGGTATGCTCAAAATACTGTTACGTAACTGAACAATCAGTGTCATTTTTCGAGTTTTGCGACATCTATTAACCAAATTGCTTTAACTAGATCCTATACTGCAGTCCTTTCATTCCAGTTCATTTGTCCACTCCTTTAAAAATTTTTCACTGCATCTGCCTAGATCTTCTGAGGTGCAAGGTTTGTGCTTGAGTACATGTGAGTTCTATTCCAGTTTTTTGTGCCAATCACATTATTAATTCTTCATTTTTTGGACATTTATTGAACTCGTTTTGAAACTACCGACTTTAATCATTAATAATTTATTTGCTCATATATTTTGTTAATTGTCCATCTCTTAACATGGTTTAAGACTGAATTACAGTTTGGTCTTGTATTTTTGTAGTTATTTATGGTGTTTTCAATTCCAGCTGCTCTTACAGCACAATTACAATTTTAAGTGCTGATCTAAATTCTCCTGCTTAATACTGTGCTTATAGCAATCTTTCTTTCACATTCATTTCTCTCAGGTTTATTTGTATCTGCAAGCAGCTGACATGTGTTTGAAACGTGTGCATTGTGCAGTGACATTTTGAGCTTGATTTGAAAACTGCATGCTCTGAAATACCCCTAGGCATATTGTTTCCAGGTTGGCCTGTCTATATTGAAAATGTTTGCAAGAGTCTCAATGTTATACAAGGGAGGACGACTGACTGCACAGAGCTGTATTGATTACTTCGTTGGTCAGTAAACCTGTCAGTTCCTATCTCCATCAATTATAAAATGTTTTGGAGAAGAACACAATATCAGTAGGCTCACATGGTAATTCCCCCATCCATTACCTGTGGATTTCATTGTGCAGATACCTCACTGCCACAGTGTGGACTATTGGCCACATTTTAATTGAACTTTTCCTCCAATTTTCACCTCAAAGTAGCATCTACATCAAAAACTGTAAAGGTAATTTTTACAGGGAAATTTTAATTAATGGTAAAATCAACTGTCTGTCTCCTCAACCAAGGAGATTTATGGATTCGGAAAGAAATAGAAAAAAGCAAATTACTGTCATGTTACCTGTAGAAAGAGTAACAGTGAGGAAAATGGAGATTTGATAAAGAAAAGAAGGAAACAATATTGAGATTTAATTATTTTAATCTCTAGCAGCAATTTAGCACCAATAGAAATAAGATTCCACAGTGGACATTCATTTCAATTTTGAGCTGCCACATTAAAACGGCCATTTTTTTCTGTTAATTATTGATACAATTTTCTGAAGCTAGTTTTATGTGAAGTTGAAGTGTGGGATCTTAAAATAATGGAAAAACTAAAGGAAAGACGCTGCTTGTTTGAAATAAATGATGGGGCAGTGTAAATTGATCAAAACGTTCTGGAGATTTACTATTTATCATGTAACTTTCAATTCTCTGAACTCAGTGGTTGATTTCCATGTTAACAATCGTGCAGTTATTAACACAATGTACTTTCCAGGACAATTTGAGACAATGATGAATCTGTTCTCCGCCATGCTAAAACCGCTTGGAAGACTCACTGAGGATGGCACGGCACAGAACGTATTCTGGTTGGGGAACATCAATGTCCATCATGAAGACAGGCTCATCAGCAGCACTGCTGACTGAGTTGGCTGACTGCTAAATGTCATAACTATTAGACTGGGTCTGCACCAACAAGTGAGAGAGACAACAAGAGGGAAGAATGTATTTGATTTTATCGTCATCAATTTACCTGTAACATTTCACTGTACAGTTTTAGTAGGAGTGATCACCAAGCATTCCTTATGGAGACAAAGTTCCATCTTCATGCTGGAGACACCTTCCACCATGTTTTGCATTAATCTGATGCTGAATCAGATAAATTTTAATAGATCTAGCAACTGATACTGGGCATCTAGGAGATTATTGAAGGATAGAATCATAGAATCCCTAGAGATCAACGAAACTATTTTGGCCCATCAAGTCTGCACTGACCCGCCAAAAAACAACTCATTCAGACCCAGACCCCCACTTAATCCCCATTGTCCTGTGTCTTCCATGGTTACCCTACCTAGCCCGCACATCCCTAGACACTACAGGGCAACTTAGCATGGCCAATTCACCTAACTTGCACATCTTTGGACTATGTGAGGAAACTGGTGCACCCAGAGGAAACCCATGCTTAGTGACACCCAGCTCCTGACCTCATTACAGCCTTGGTTCTGTATTGAGGCAAGGGTCTAGAGGCATTTTCACTGGACTATTAATCCAGAGACACAGGTGATGATCTGGGAACATGAATTCGAATCCTACCAAGACAGATGGTAGAATTTGAATTCAGTAAAATCTGAAACTGATAGTCTAATGATGACCATGAAACCATTGTCAATTGTCAGGAAGAACCCATCTGATTCATTAATGTCCATGGGGAAGGAAAACTTCCATCTTTATTCAGCCTAGCCTGCACATACCTCCAGACCCACAGCAATGTGGTTGACTCTTAAATGCCCTCTGGGTGATTATGGATGGGCAATAAACAGTGCCGCCCAGATCCAATGAGTGAATTAGGGAAAAAAGGACAAAAACGATGAATTCCTGAGGTGAGGTGAGAATGACAGGTTTTGGCATCAAGGCTGCATTTGACAGGGTATGGTGTCAAGGAACCCTAGCAAAATGGGAATCAGAGGACAAATGCTCTGGTGGTTGGAGTCATAGCTGAACCATGGGAAGACGGTTGTGGCTGTAGGAGGTCAGTCATCTCAGCTCCAGGACATCTCTACAGGAGTTCCTCAGGGCAGTGTCCTAGACCCAACCATCTTCAGCTGCTTCATCAATGACCTTCCCTCCATCATAAGGTCAAAGGTGGGGATGTTCGCCAGTGATTACACAATGTTCAGCACCATTCACAGCTACCTCAGACACCACAGGATTCCATGTCCAAATATAGAAGGAGCCGGAAAATATCCAGGTTTGGGCTGAAAAGTGGCAAATAGTATTTGTACCACATGAGGCAAGCAACGACCATCTCCAATAATGGACCATCAAAGCACCACTGTCCCTAGACATTCAATGGTGTCACTGTCACTGAACACCGCATCGCGCCCCACCCCTCAACTATTATCAACATCCTGGCAGTTTATGATTTGACTAGAAAACTGACGCCATAAAAATAAGGTGGTTACAAGAGCAAGCTGAAGTGTAGGAATACTGCACGAATGAACTCACTTCTTGGCTCTCCGAAGCGTATCCACCATCTACAATGCGTAAATGATGGAATACTCCCCACTTGCCTGAATGAGTGCAGTTCCAACAATACTCAAGAAGTTTTACACCATACAGAACAATGCAGACTGCTTGATTGGCACCACATCGACTTTCAGTCATTTCACCACCAATGCTCAGTAGCAGCAACATACTATCTACAAGATGCACAGCAGAAATTCACTAAAGATCCCTACACAGCCCCTTCCAAACCCAAGGCTGCTTCCATCTAGAAGGACAGGCAGCATACATGGGAACACCACCAACTGCAAGTTCCCCTCCAAGCCACTCGCCATCCTGACTTGGAAATATATCATCGTTCCTTCAAATGTCACTGGGTCAAAATCCTGGAAGTCCTTTTCTAACAGCAATGTGGGTCTAGCAACAGCATATGGACTGCAGCAGTTCAAGAAGGCAGCTTATCACTGCCTTCTCTAGAGTAACTAAGGATGGGCAATACTGGGGAATACTGGCCAGCCAGCGCACCCATGACCCACGACCCACCATCCACGACCCACGACCCACGACTGAATAAATAAGATACCGTTTAGTTCACTTACCATTGCCTTATTTTCCATTATTAATTTTTCAGACAAACTTGCTTTCTATTGGACGAATGTTCACGTTAATTATTTTCCCTTTTGTCTCAATAGAAACACTTTCTATACGTCTTTATGCTTCTAACCAGCTTTCTCTTGTACTTTAATTATTCCCTCCTTATCAGTTTTTTTTTTCAGTGATTCCTTGCAATTTTCATATTCTATCCAATGTTCTGACTTGTCTCTAATCTCTGTGCCATGATGTGCTTTCTCTTTAAGTTTGATACTTTCATTCATATTTTTCCTTAATCAAAGATGATAAACCCTCCTCTTCGAATTTTTTTTCTTGTTAAAATATATTTATTCTGTTTAATCTGAAATATTCGCTTCAATGTCTGCCCCATCAGAATTTGACTGGAATTTCAATTCCACACTCTATTAGAGCTTCCCATGCTCATAAATATTAACATGGGGTCACTTCCCTCCTCAGTTTGCAAGATTCACCTTCTGAAAATGCATTATCACTCTCAATCTACTCTTTCTGCAGCCTCAACTCACTTCAGTTCACATATTTCTAGTTTTAATTCATCTGCTTTCTTCCTCTGAGATTGCAAAGGCCATAATTTTCAACATAGGAATATGGAGACATAGAAACTAAGATCAGTAGTAGGTCATTTGGCCCTTTGAGCCTGCTGTCCTTCAATATGATCATGGCTGATCATCCAATGCATTTCCCTGTTCCTACTTTTTCCCAATAACCTTTGATCCCTTTAGCCCTAAGGATTATATCTACTTCTTTCTTCTAAACATTAAATGTTTTGGCCTCAACCAATTTCCATGGCAGAGCATTTCAGAAACTGATCACTCACCGGGTGAAGACCTTTCTCATTTCAGTCCTAAATGAACCACCCTGTATCTTCAGACTATGACCCCTGGTTCTGGATCTCCTGGTCGTGGGGAATGCCCTTTCCACATTCACCCTGTTAGAATTTTACCGTATTCTATGAGATCCCCCCCCTCACTATTTTAAACTCCAGTGAATATGGTCTTAATTGATTCTATCTCTCTTTATAGTCTGTCCTGCCGTCCCAGGAATCAGTTTGGTAAACCTTTGCCACACTCCCTCCATATCCAGAACATCCTTCCTCAAGTAGAGACCAAAACTGCAAATAATATTCTCACCAATGCTCTACCTAATTTCAGCAACACATCCCTGTTCCTGTACTCCAAACCTCTCACAATGAAGGCCAACATATCATTTGCTTTCTTTACCCACTTCTGCACCTGCATGCTTACCTTCAGCAACTGGTGCACAAGGACACCCAGATTCCTCACCGTTACCAACTATTGTCACTCAGATAATAATCTGCTTTTCCATTTTTATTACTAAAGTAGATAACCATACATTTATCCACAATATACTTCATGCATTTGCCCACTCACTAAACTTGTGCAAATCACACAGAAGCACCTCAGCATCCTTCTCCCACCCAGCTTTGAGTTATCTGTAAACTTGGAAATGTTACTGTCATAACTCAGGAAGCTTGACTGGAAAGTAACCCTTTGTTGTTGAACATCCAAACAGAGCTACAAATAGTGGCCTACATAGGCTAGTCCCAGCCTGGGACAGGCAGTTTTGCAGCCCCATTCCTGAGTCTGCTTTATATATTTCAACCTGTTCACATGTGAATGTTGCAATTCTGTAGCAGTTTGGACTTGAACTCAGGCCTCCAGGGCCAGAGCGAAGGACACTACAACTGTGCCATGTGATCTTTCTTTCTGGGTCTGTGTTTTTTAAATCAACCTGTTTAGAGATGCTATTACACATCTCTGGAGCAGGTGGGGTTTGAACATTGGCCTCCTGGCTCAGAGGTAGATACACTACCACTGCATCAGAAGAGGCCCTTTGGGTCTGCTTTTTTTCATATTGGGTGTACTTTACTTTTTTTATATCTCTGTAAGTGTTGTCACATGCAACCAAATGTCTTTTGCATCACCAAATCACCATGTCTTTTTCTTAACTTCTAACTATTGACAGCCACCAATACATCAGCAATGTGGCCAATTAGATATTTACATGCACAGCCCATTCCAGGGAACACAAACCATCAAAAGGGAGAACTAAATTCAACTTGTGTTGGAGGGAAAAATAAAGCCCTGTACTCCCTGAGGTGCCATCTCTGTACAATTGGTCTGCTTTGTCCCAAAATACAAAGCCTTAATTTTCCAATCAACCTGTAATTTCACACTTCTATAGGTGGGACCTGAATCCAGGTTCTTCTGGTTCTGGGGTAGGGACCGGGCTTACTGTTTTTTAAATGTACAGAACTATTATCACACACAACAGAATAGCTTCTCCACTACCAATTACCAGGATTTTTGTTTTGCTTTTAACCTACATCTACTTTATTGTGTCTTTGTACATGCAAAGGCCATTACATGCAATGCAATCATCAAAAGTGAAGTGGTGTAGGGAGGACAAGGAGGGACTAAATCGAAATATCCTGGAGTTTGATGGGGAAATATATCAGTGTATTCCCTGCAGTGCCCACATCTCTCTAAAGACATTGAGAGGACTGATGCACACTGTGTTCTCCTTCTCCAATGATATCAGGGCATGAACGTAACTTCGGAAGAGGGGTAAACAGTTGGCAGATATGATCCCCTCCAAAGCCTGCAGCCTGGCCAGGCCCAGGAGCAGACCCATGAGGTCACCTTCTGATATGCCCATGCCTCTGCACCAGGTGCCCATTGATTGGGAGCATAGGACTGAAGTGCAGCCAGAAACATAACAAATAACATGAAAAGGGTGTACAATTGCCTGAAACTAATATATATCGAGTTTTGAGAAGATTTGTAGCTTAGGTTGAGGTTCTGGGTGTGAGTTTGCTCGCTGAGCTGGAAGGTTAGTTTTCAGACGTTTCGTCACCGTTCTAGGTAACATCATCAGTGAGCCTCCGACGAAGCGCTGGTGTTATGTCCCACTTTCTATTTATCTGGTTAGGTTTCCTTGGGTTGGTGATGTCATTTCCTGTTCTTTTTCTCAGGGGATGGTAGATTGGCTCCAAGTCAATGTGTTTGTTGATGGAATTCCGGTTGGAATGCCATGCTTCTAGGAATTCTCGTGCATGTCTCTGTTTGGCTTGTCCTAGGATGGATGTGTTGTCCCAATCAAAGTGGTGTCCTTCCTTATCTGTATGTAAGGATACGAGTGATAGTGGGTCATGTCGTTTTGTGGCTAGTTGATGTTCATGTATCCTGGTGGCTAGCTTAGGCAGGAATCTACCATCCCCTGAGAAAAAGAACAGGAAATGACATCACCAACCCAAGGAAACCTAACCAGATAAATAGAAAGCGGGACATAACACCAGCGCTTCATCGGAGGCTTACTGATGATCTTACCTAGAATGGTGACGAAACGTCTGAAAACTAACCTTCCAGCTCAGCGAGCAAACTCACATCCAGAACTAATATATATACATAGAACATTGAACATAGAACATAGAACATAGAACAGTACAGCACAGTACAGGCCCATCGGCCCACAATGTTGTGCCGCGGAGTAATCCTCATCCAAAAATAAAATAACCTAACCTACATTCCCCTCAATTCACTGCTGTCCATGTGCATGTCCAGCAGTCGCTTAAATGTCACTAATGACTCTGCTTTCACGACTACCACTGGTAAACTATTCCATGTGCTCACAACTCTCTGGGTGAAGAACCTCCCTCTGACGTCTCCTCTATACCTTCCTCCTAACACCTTAAAACTATGACCCCTTGTGGCAGTCAATCCTGCCCTGGGGAAAAGTCTTTGACTATCAACTCTATCTATGCCTCTCATTACCTTGTACACCTCGATCAGGTCACCTCTCTTCCTCCTTCTCTCCAGAGAGAAAAGTCCGAGCTTAGTCAACCTCTCCTCATAAGACAAGCCCTCCAGTCCAGGCAGCATCCTAGTAAACCTCCTTTGCGCCCTCTCCAAAGCCTCCACATCTTTCCTATGATAGGGCGACCAGAACTGGACACAATATTCCAAGTGTGGTCTCTCACCAGTGTTTTGTAGAGCTGCAGCATAACCTCGCGGCTCTTAAACTCGATCCCCCTGTTAATGAAAGCCAAAGCACCATATGCTTTCTTAACAAGGTTACCCACCTGGGTGCCAACTTTGAGGGAGCTATGCACTTGAACACCAAGATCCCACTGTTCCTCCACACTGCCGAGAATCCTGCCTTTAATCCTATATTCAGCATTTAAGTTCGACCTTTCAAAATGCATCACTTCGCATTTATCCAGGTTGAACTCCATCTGCCATTTCTCAGCCCAGCTCTGCATTCTGTCAATGTCCCGCTGAAGCCTGCAATAGCCCTCGAGACTATCAACGGCACCTCCAACCTTTGTGCCATCAGCAAACCCACCCCTCAACCTCCTCATCCAAGTCATTTATAAAAACTACAAAGAGCAGAGGCCCAAGAACAGAGCCCTGCGGGACACCACTCAGCACTGACCTCCAGGCAGAATATTTATCATCTACAACCACTCTCTGCCTCCTGTCAGCCAACCAATTCTGAATCCAGACAGCCAAATCTCCTCGTATCCCATACCTCCTGGCTTTATGAATGAGCCTGCTGTGGGGAACCTTATCAAATGCCTTGCTGAAGTCCATGTACACCACATCCACTGCTCAACCCTCGTCAACCTGTCTTGTGACTTCCTCAAAGGACTCAATAAGACTTGTAAGGCATGACCTTCCCCTCACAAAGCCATGCTGACTCCCTTTAATCACACTATGCTTTTCCAGATAGTCATAAATCCTATCCCTCAGAATTCTTTCCAAAACCTTGCTGACCACAGACGTAAGACTGACTGGTCTGTAATTTCCAGGAATTTCCCTATTCCCTTTCTTGAAAAGAGGAACAACATTTGCCTTCCTCCAATCTTCCGGTACGACACCCGTGGAGAGTGAGGAAGCAAAGATCTTCGCCAGTGGCTTAGCAACCTCCTTTCTCGCTTCCCGGAGCAACCTAGAATAAATCTGGTCTGGCCCTGGGGACTTATCAATCTTAATGTTTGCCAAAATTTCCAGCACATAACTTCCTCAATCTTGATCTGTTCAAGCCTGTTTTCCTGCTCCTCAAAGTTCTCATTCACAACAAGGTCCCTTTCGTTAGTGAAAACTGAAGCAAAAAACTCATTTAGGGCTTCCCCTATCTGCTCAGACTCCACGCACAAGTTCCCTACGCTATCCCTGATCGGCCCTACCTTGTCCCTGATCATTCTCTTACTCCTCATGTATGAGTAAAATGCCTTCGGGTTCTCCCTAATCCTTCCTGCCAAGCCTTTTTATTGCCCCCTCCTGGCCCCCCCCAGTCCACTTTTGAGCTCCTTCCGAGCAAGCCTGTAATCCTCTAAAGCAGGGCTAGACCCTTGCTTCCTCCACCTTATGTATGCTGCCTTTTTCTTTTTGACAAGAAGCACATCTGTTCCCATCATCCAAGGATCCTTAATCTTACCCCTTCTTACCTGTCTCAGAAGAACAATGTTATACATCACTCGCAACAACTGCTCCTTAAACAGCCTCCACATGTCTGTTGTGCCCTTTCTGTGGAGCAATTGCTCCCAATCTGTACTTCCCAACTCCTGTCTGATAGCGTCATAGTTTCCTTTACCCCAGTTAAATATCTTCCCCTGGTAACTGCTCCTTTCCCTTTCCATGGCTATGGTAAATGTGAGGCTGTTGTGGTCACTGTCGCTAAAGTGTTCTCCCACCACGAGATCTGACACCTGTCCTGGCTCATTGCCGAGCACCAAATCCAAAATGGCCTCCCCCCTCGTCGGCCTGTCCACATACTGAGTAAGGAAACCCTCCTGGACACACCTGACAAAAACGGCTCCATCCAAACCATCTGCACTCAAGAAGTTTCAATCTATATTGGGAAAGTTAAAGTCACCCATAACAACAACCCTGCTACGTTTGCACTTTTCAACAATCTGCCGGCCAATGAGTTCTTCAATCTCCCTACTGATATTTGGGGGTCTGTAGAAAAGCCCCAGTGAGGTGACTGCTCCCTTGCTGTTCCTAACTTCCACCCATACTGACTCAGTCGACAAACCTTCCTCGGCAACCTCATCCCATACCACCTAAGTAGACGAGTCCTCATCAAAGGTTCTTTCAGCCACCGTTATACTGTCCTCGACCAACAAAGCCACACCTCCCCCTCTTTTACCACCTTCCCTGACCTTACTGAAAGATCTAAACCCTGGAACCTGCAACATCCATTCCTGACCCTGCTCTATCCATGTCTCCGAAATGGCCACAACATTGAAGTCCCAGGTACCTATCCAAGCTGCAAGCTCACCTACCTTATTCCAGATACTCCTAGCATTAAAGTAGTCACACTTCAATCCAGCTTGCTGTCTGCCAGCACAGTCCTGTGACAGTGAGGTCCTGACCATGTCCTCCCTACGCTCATCCTCCTGTGTACTAGGACTACACCTCAGTTTCCCATTCCCCTTCTGAGCTAGTTCAAATCCACCCGAATAGCACTAGCGAATTTCCCACCCAGGATATTAGTGCCCCTCTGATTCAAGTGGAGACCGTCCTGTTTGTAGAGGTCCCACCTTCCCCAGAATGAGCCCCAATTGTCCATGTACCTGAAGCCCTCCCTCCCGCACCATCCCTGCAGCCACATGTTCAGCTGAAATCTCTTCCTGTTCTTTGCCTCGCTATCATGTGGCACGGGTAACAAACCAGAGATAACAACGCTGTGTGTTCTAGCTCTCAACTTCCACCCTAGCTCCCTGAAATCCTGCCTGACATCCCTATCCCTCTTTCTACCTATGTCGTTGGTGCCTACGTGGACCACGACTTGGGGCTGGTCACCCTCTCCCCTCAGGACCCCAAAGACACGATCCGAGACATCACGGACCGTGGCACCTGGGAGGCAACACACCAATCGTGAGTCTCTTTCGTTCCCGGCAAACCTTCTATCAGTCCCTCTAACTATTGAGTCCCCAATGACTATCACTCTCTTCCTATCCCCCCTTCCCTTCTGTGCAAGAGGGACAGACTCTGTGCCAGAGACCTGCACCCTACTGCATGCCCCTGGTAAGTACCCCCCCGCAACAGTATCCATGGATTCCACAGTACTGCAAAATAAGCAGTTGTGCTGGGAGTCCTCGAACCCTACAATCTGCAGTTATACAGGACTGCTGTATGTAATACCCTCCTCCGCAAGGTCTCTGATGGAAAAGGTAGGACTCCAACATAGAAAACTCTGCACTTGCTATCTCCACGGCCCGTTGGCAAATAAGCTGCCAAGGCATGTCTAAGCAATGGATGTGAGAATCAGGGTAGATGAAATCTGAACTACTCCTGATCCTCAGGTCTGTTTTTTTTCTGTTTTTTTTGTTTAGATGCATCTTCCTTGTATCTAACACTAACCTTAATCCTTTGCTGTTTTATTTTTGTGTGTACCTTGCAGATCAATATCTCTCATACACTTCCCCCAACCTCATTCACCTCTTCAAATCGGACTCCTTTATTAAATTCTCACTGCTCTCTCTGAGTCTTTATGACCGTAAGCAAACCTTAAAAAATTCACTTTTCAATACGGAATCCTGAAGAAACATTAATTTTGTTTCTCTGACCAGGTCTATTGCCTAACTTGCTGAGTGTTTTCCGCAGTTTCTGCTTTTATTTTGAAAAAATGGATTTGATTTGTTGAACACAGCAGCTAAAATAAAAACTTATCATCAATCTAATTATAATTATCATAATTATTAAAATAAATCATAAAACATTTTCATGAAGATAATGATATAAATCAATGCAAGAAAGCTGATGAATGAAACAAGCTTGTAACTAGTGCGAAATAGTTTAATTGTTACAGTTTTAGTGAAGGGAGATCGTGGGATCTGCAAATGTTGGAGAATCCCAGATAACAAAGTGTGGAGCTGGATGAACACAGCAGCCAAGCAGCATCTCAGGAGCACAAAAGCTGACATTTCGGGCATAGACCCTTCATCAGAGAGGGGAATGGGGAGAGGGTTCTGAAATGAATAGGGAGAGAGGGGGAGGCGGACCGAAGATGGAGAGAAAAGAAGATAGGTGGAGAGGAGAGTATAGGTGGGGAGGTGGGGAGGGGATAGGTCAGTGCAGGGAGAACGGACAGGCCAAGGAGGCGGGATGAGGTTAGTAGGTAGGAAATGGAGGTGCGGCTTGAGGTGGGAGGAAGGGATAGGTGAGAGGAAGAACAGGTTACGGAGGCGGGGACGAGCTGGGCTGGTTTTGGGACGCAGTGGGGGAAGAGGAGATTTTGAGGCTTGTGAAGTCTACATTGATACCATTGGGCTGCAGGGTTCCCAAGCAGAATATGAGTTGCTGTTCCTGCAACCCTCAGGTGGGATCATTATGGCACTGCAGGAGGCCCAGGATGGACATGTCGTCTAAGGAATGGGAGGGGGGGTTGAAATGGTTCGCGACTGGGAGGTGCAGTTGTTTATTGCAAACCGAGCAGAGGTGTTCTGCAAAGCCGTCCCCAAGCCTCCACTTGTTTTCCCCAAAGTACACGGAGCCACAACGGGTACAGTGGATGCAATATACCACACTGGCAGATGTGCAGGTGAACATCTGCTTGATGTGGAAACTCATCTTGGGGCCTGGGATGGGGGTGAGGGAGGAGGTGTGGGGGCAAGTGTAGCACTTCATGCGGTTGCAGGGGAAGGTGCCGGGTGTGGTGGGGTTGGAGGAGAATGTGGAGCGGACAAGGGAGTCACGGAGAGAGTGGTCCCTCCAGAAGGCAGACAAGGGTGGGGAGGGAAAAATGTCTTTGGTGGTGGGGTCGGATTGTAGATGGAAGAAGTGTCGGAGGAGAGTGAAACCAGCTGTAACGTCACAAAAGGAGGAAATCATCATAACCTAATTGAATAATTTGCTTATTTGTGATGTTGTTATCAAGAGATGGAGTGGCCTATTTGTGCTCCTAATTTATACGTGCCTATGGAAGTGATGACTTAAAGTATCCATCTTTGTCTATTCCAGCGCTGTCATTGTGACAAATTAATCCCACTGTTGACTGCGTGCTGCATTTTGGTGGAATTTTGATAATCTATCTGAGCTGTACTTAGGCTTTGATTTGATAGATTTAGGAACTGGAATCTGCTGACTGCAGGAAAATGCCGGAAAATTGCTGCAGTAAGATTTGTTCCATTGAACAGTCTCTGGATCAGGCCATTCATCAGAGCCCAAGCATAAATGCTGCATCGATAAAGAAACTGATTAAAATCTACTAATCTGAGCACAGAGTAAATTTTCTTTTGGGGAGATTGAAATATATCAGACGTATAACAGAAGCTGTTGATTTAATAAGCCATTGAAAATGGAATTTGTTGAATGTAATTATAAAGATTTAATTGTGGATGATTACAGAACTAATAATTAAGACTTGTATCTGACAAGTCTAAATTACATATAATGTAATCTAAACTTGCATAGGGAATCTTTGCTGTTAAAATAAGCTGTTGGAAGTTTGGGTTTGACTCTCCATCTCTTGAGCCTGCTTTATCATTAAATACGATCATGGCTGAACTGATTCATCGATATTCCCACCTACCCCAAATAAATTTTCACCCTCTTGCTTATCAAGAATCTGTCTACCTCAGCCATAAGTATGTTCTAGGCTCGTCAATACATTGTGATGAAGACAGCTCCAAAGATTCATTAACAAAATTCAGAAACATATTTGTCTTCATCTATGCCATAACTAGGTGACACCTTATTTTGAAACAGTAACCCCTAGGTCTAGATTCTCCCAGACAAGCAGACACCTCTCCACATCCATCCTGTCACACCAACTCAGGATCCTTGTTATCTTTGAAACAAATTCTATTTAATAGAGTCAGGGAGTCATTCAGCTCCCTTTGGTCCAATTTGGCCATGCCAACCAAACATCTCAATCTGACCTAGTCCCATTTGCCAGCATATGGCCCCTATCCCTTTAAACCTTTTCTATTCAGATACCCATCCAGATGCCTTTTAGATGTTATTATTATACCAGCCTCCTCCACTTCCTCTGGCAGCTCATTCCATACACGCACCACCCTCTGCATGAAAAGCTCACCCTTCAGGTCCTTTATAAATCTTTCCCCTCTCACCTTAAACCATGACCCTTAGTTTTCCCCAACACTGGGGAAAAGATCTCAGCTCTTCACCCAATCCATGCCCTTCAAGATTTTATAAACCTCTATAAGGTCACCCCTCAGCCTCTGACGCTCCAGGGAAAATAGAGCCAGCCTATTCAGCCTCTCCCTATAACTCAAACCCTCTATCCCAGCAACATCCTTGTAAATCTTTTCTGCACCCTCTCAGGTTTAACAATATCCTTCCTGCAGAAGGGCAGCCAGAATTGAACACAGTATTCTAAATGTGGCCTCACCAAGGTCCTGTACAGCCGCAACATGACCTCCCAACTCCTATACTCAATGCTCTGACCAATTAAGGCAAACAGTTTCTTCACTACCCGACTATCTGTGACTCTATTTCCAGGGATCAATGCACCTGCACCTCTCCGTCCCTTTGTTCAGCAACATTCCCCAGGGCCCCACCATTAAGTGTATAAGTCCTGCCCTGGTTTGCCTTTCCAAAATTCAGCACCTCACATTTATCTAAATTAAACTCCATCTGCCACTCCTCAGCCCATTGGCCCATGGGATCAAGGTCCCATTGTGCTTGGAGATAAACTTCTTCACTGTCCACTACACCACTTATTTTAGTGTCATCTGTAAACTTACTAACCACACCTCTCATATTCACATCCAAATCATTTATACAAAAGACAAAAAACAGTGGAGTCAGCACTGATTCAGAGACAGTAGGAACTGCCGAAGCTGGAGAATCTAGATAACAAGGTGTAGAGCTGGATGAACACAGCAGGCCAAGCAGCATCAGAGGAGCAGGAAGGCTGACGTTTCAGGCCTAGACCCTTCTTTGGACTCAGCAATGATCCTTGTGACACTCCACTGGTTGCTGACCTCCAGTCTGAAAATCAACCCTCCACCACCTACCTCTGTCTCCTACCTTCAAGCCAGTTTTGTATCCAATTGGCTAGCTCCCCAGGATCCCATGTGATCCAACATTGCTAACTAGTCTCCCATGCAGAACCTTGTCTTCTAAACTGCAGCAGATACAAGCCAAGAGATAACAAGGTGTGGAGCTGGATGAACACAGCAGGCCAAGCAGCATCAGAGGAGCAGGAGGCTGACATTTCGGGCCTAGACCCTTCTTCAGAAATATTTTTTCTGGAAGCCTGTACTGTGCTTGGCACTCCAAGTCTGGTCTCACGACTGTCCTGTATAACTAAAGTATAGCCTTAGTGTGGGAATAAAAGTAACTTGTTACTAAGGTTTGGATGTTTCTCAGGATATTGCCAGCACAGAAGGAATAGTGTGAATTTGAATCCTTTTTTCATGTCTATAATTAAATCTTTCCAGTGTTTATTTTGTCTATCTTAAAATAATAGGTTTTTTCTTGTTTATCATAGAATCCCTACAGTGTGGAAACAGGCCCTTCAGCCCAACAAGTCCACACTGACTCTCAGAGCATCCCACCCAAACCCATCCCCCTATAACCAAGCTAATCTACATCTCCCTGAACACTATGGGCAGTTTAGCATGGCCAGTGCACCTAGCCTGCACATCTTGGGACTGTGGGAGGAAACAGAGCACCCGGAGGAAACCCACGCAGACAGTTGCCTGAGGAATTGATCCTGGGTCCCTGGTGATGTGAGGCAGCGGTGCTAACCACTGAGCCACCGTGCCACATTAATATGCCTTTCATTTATTAAAAGTACACTGAGTCTCTTGTAAATGTATTCAGTGCCTCACCTCTGTGGTTACACAAAAACAAAGTTAAGATCCAACATTCTGGGATATGACTTGTCCAGTATTAACATCAGCTGGGATCATAACAAGCTGCATACTAACCTTTCGCAATTCATTTACTAGGGCATGTTACACTTTTCACTGTATTTATTTGTTTAAATACTAAGTGACTATAAATCATTCAATTCATAATTCAAACCCTGTTGTATCTCAGAGCCCCACAATCTCTCACCATTTACATTCCATGCTTCTTTTGTATTCTTTGTGCCAAAATGGACAATTTCACATTTTCCCACATTATATTGTTGTCACATCTTTGCCCACTCACTTAACCTGCCTGTATTCTTTAGTCACTTCCTTCTGCCCTCTCCAGAACTTACGTTCCCAGCTATCTTTGTGCCATCAACAAAATTAGCAAACACAACTTCTGTCATTTCATCCAAGTCATAAATATAAGGTGAACCTCAGCACTGATCCTTTTGGCATATATGGCACTCATTAAAGTTACTAACCTGAAAATGATCCATTTATGGTTACTCAATGTTTCCTGTTGGCTCATCAATTTTCTATCCTTGGCGAAATATTGCTTGCTATACCATGAGATTTTATTTTCCTGCAATAATCTTTGATGTAGCAACCTAATAAATGCCTTCTTGAAATCGAAATGTTATATATCCATTAGTTCCCCATTATCCACAGCATGTTATTTCTTTGAAATACGCAATTAATTTGGTTAAACATGATTTTCCTTTCACAAAACCAAATTGAATTTGCCTAATTACCTTGAATTTTCCAAATGCCCCATATTAATAGCAACATAACACCAGCGCTTCGTCGGAGGCTCACTGATGATGTTACCTAGAATGGTGACGAAACGTCTGAAAACTAACCTTCCAGCTCAGCGAGCAAACTCGCATCCAGAACCATATTAATATCTTTAATAACAGCTTTGAAGCTTTTCCAATGATAGATGTTGTTAACTAGCCTGCAGTATCCTGCATTCTGTCTTCCTCCCTTTTGAACAAAGGAATTAAATCTGTGATTATCCAAAACAAATGGAATCTTCTCTGAATCTAGGGAATTTTGGAAAATTAAAACCAACACAATAACCACCTAATTAAAAGCAAATTACTGCAGATGCTGGAAACCTGAAATAAACGGAAAGGGCTGAAGAAACTCAGCAGATCTAGCAGCATGCGTGGAGCGATGAACAGAGTTAAATTTCGAGTCCAGTATGACCCTCAGGTGATGTCTGTCAGAACCTGAGTCTTCTCAACTTGCAGCTCCAACAATTTGTTCTGTCCTTCTTTACTGGTGATTGTAATTTTCGAGTTCCTTCCATCTCCCATTTCCTGATTTACAGTTCTTCCTGGGATTTCTTTGTATCTTCTATAGTGAAAAGTACCTGGAACTCCCTCCTTAACAACACTGGGGCAGTATATGGACAGCAATGGTTCAAGAAGTCAGCTCACTATTACCTTCTCAAGGACAACAAAAAATGGACAATAAATGTTGGCCCAGTTAGCAATACCATCAGCCCATGAAGGAATAAGAAAAAGTTGTTGGTTGATTGATTTATTTTTTCACAGGATGAGGTCATTGCAGGCCAAGCCAGCATTTATTCCCTAGCCCTAAGAGTCAACTGCATTACTATGGATTTGGAGTGACATATAGGGCAGACCAGGTGAGGATAGCAGTTTCCTAGCCTAAAGGACTATAGTGAGCCAGATGGATTTTTCCCCTGACAATTAACAATGAGTTCCTGGTCATCATTAGATCCTTAATTCCAGATAATTTACTGAATTCAAATTCCATCTGCCATAGCAGGATTCAAACCCAAGTTCCCAGAATGTTAGATAATAAAATGTGAGGCTGGATGAACACAGCAGGCCCTGCTGTGTTCATCCAGCCTCACATTTTATTATCTTGGATTCTCCAGCATCTGCAGTTCCCATTATCTCTTCCCAGAATGTTACCTGGTTCTCTGAATTAACAGACCAGTGACACTATCACGAGGCCGTCATTTCCCTTGTCTGTTGTCAGTAGATCTTTTTCTGGCAATTCCACAAATACTTTGTAACAAGCTGCAAAATAAATGGTGTGGTAGGTGTTGAAAGATTTTTCTCAGACTACAAGACTCCTTCATATACCGGTCACTCCAACGCATGTTAGCATTTACAGATATTCTTCCAGGAATAAATTAGTGAGGCTTCTTCTTGAGGAGTGTGTGCTGTTTTGCTCATTATGTTATGGGAAGGATATTATTAAACTGGAGACATTTCAAAAAGATTTACAAGGATATTGCCAGGAATGGAGCATTTGAGATTAAAAAATAGACTGGAAAGGCTGGGACTTTTTACACTGGAGTGTAGGAGGTTGAAGGCTGACCTTATAGAGGTTTATTAGATCGTGAGGGGCATAGATTAGGTGGATATCAAAGGTCTTTTCACTATGGTATGGGAGTTCAAAACTAGGGGGGACTTATTTTTAAGGTGAGAGGAGAAAGATTTAAGAAGGACATGAGAGACAACTTCTTTAACACAGAGAATGGTTCGTGTGTGGAAAGAGCTGCCAGAGGAAATGGCGGATGCAGCTACAGTTACAACGTTTAATAGACATTTAGAGAAGTACATGAATGGGAAAGGTTTGGAAGGATATGGGCCAAGCACAGTCAGGCAGGACTAGTTTAGTCTGGGATTATGGTCGGCATGGATCAGTTGGACCTAATGGTCTGTTTCCATGCTGAGTGACTCTAATTCCATGAATGACCTGGCAGTAGGCTGGGATCCTCAGCAGCAGGGAGGCAACAGTGAGACTGGGAGGAGAAACAGTAATCAAAAATAGCAAGTTTAAGAGCCTGGTCAGGATGGAACACGACTGGGAGTGAGGAATGCCTGTTGGATTAAATGGCATCTATTTCAATGCAAGAGGGCTGACAGGTGAGGCTGATGAACTGAGAGCATGGATAGGTTCATGGGACTGGGATATTATAGCCATTACAGAAACATGGTTAAGGGAGGGATAGGACTGGCAGCTTAATGTGCCAGGATGCAGGTGCTTTAGGTGGGACAGAGATGGAAGAATGAGGGGAGGGGAAGTTGTATTTTTGATTCAGGGGAATATCACAGCAATAATCAGAGATAAAATAACTGAGGGAGCATCCAGTGAGGATTTGTGGGTGGAGCTAAGAAATCTGAAGGGGATAGTGACATTATTGGAGTTGTACTACAGGCCCCCAAATAGTCAACGGGAATTAGAGGGACAACTATACAGGGACATTGTGGAGACTTGCAGGAGAAATAGAGTTGTTCAAGTGGGGAATTTTAATTTTAATAACATAGACTAGGACTGCCAAAGTGTTAAGTGCTGAGATGGGGTGGAATTTGTTAAATGTGTTCAGGAAAGTTTCCCCAAGCAGTATATAGAGGGTCCTACTTGGGAACGGGCAAAATCCCACCTCTTGTTGGAAAATAGGGCTGGACAGGTGACTGAGGTGACAGTTGGGGAGCACTTTGGGACCAATGACCATAGTTTTATTAATTTTAAAATAGTTATGGAGAAGGACAAAACTGGTTCACAGGTTCAAGTCCTAAATTGGGGCAAGGCGAATTTTGATGGAATTAGGCAGGAGCTTGCAGGGGTTCATTGGAGTAGTTTGTTTGCAGGCAAAGGGTCCTCTGGCAAGTGGGAGACCCTTAAAAGTGTGATAGCTAGAGTTCAAGGTCCCTATGTTCCAGTGAGTGTGAAGTACAATGTTGGCAGGAGTAAGGAGCCCTGGATGACAAGAGATATTGAGGCTTTGACCAGAAAAAAGGAGGAGGCATGGCTCAGGTACAGGTAGCTGGGATCAAGGGAATCCGTAGAGGTACATAGGGGATACAGGAGTTTACTGAAGAAGGAAATCAGGAGGGTGAAAAGGGGGCACAAGATAGCTTTGATTGAGAAGATTAGGGTGAATCCAAAGAGATTCTTGAAGTATATTAAAGGTTAAAGAATAACTAGAGAGAGAATAGGACCCATCAAGGACTAAAGTGTGAGGAACCACAGGAGATGGGCAAGGACTTCAATGAATATTTCTTCTCTGTGTTTACCATGGAGAAAGACATGAAGACTTGGGAACTTGGGGAAGTTAGTGGCGATATTTTGGGGACAGTCCCTATCACAGTGGTGTTGGAAATATTAGAATGTATGAAGGTGGATAAATCTCCTGGTCCTGACCAGATATATCCAAGAAGCCTGCAAGAGGCTACAGAAGAAATTGCAGGGGTCCTGGCTGATATATTTGCATCATTGTTAGCCATGGGTGAGATGCCTGAAGAATGGAGGGTAGTGAATGTTGTGCCCTTATTCAAAAAGGTCTGCAAAGAAAATAACTGTGAATGATAGACCAGTGAGCTTAACATCTGTGGTGAGTAAGTTACTTGAGAAGATTCTAAGGGACAAGATGTACACGCATTTGGAAAGACAGGGTTTGATTAGGAATAGTCAGCATGACTTTGTGTGTTGGAGATCGTGCCTCACATATTTGATAGAGTTCTTCAATGAAGTGACAAGGAAGTTTGATGAGGTCAGGGCAGTAGACATAGGTTAAGGATCTCAGTAAAGCCTTTGATAAGGTTCCACATTGTAAGCTGCTCTGGGAGGTAAGATTGCATGGAATTCAGGACAGCTGGAAAATTGGATACATAACTGGCTTCATGGTAGGATACAGAGAGTAATAGTGGAAGAATGCTTTTCAGACTGGAGGCCTGTGATTAGTGGTGTGTGCCGCAGGATTTAGTGCTGGGGTCATTAGTGTTTGTTATCTATATTAATGATTTGGGTGAGAACATAAAAGGCAAGATTAGTAAGTTTGCAGATGACACTAAAATAGGCGGTGTCATGGACAGTGAGGAAGGTTATCAGAAATTGCAGCAGGATCTTGATCAGCTGGAGAAGTGGGCCAAGAAATGGCACATGGAGTATAATCTAGATGAGTGTATGGTGTTGCATTTTAGAAAACCAAATCAAGGTAGCAGTTTCATGGTGAATGGTACAGCCTTAAGGAGTGTAGTGGACGAGAGGGTCCTTGGAGTCAAGTACAAGATTCTCTGAAAGTGAAGTCACAGATAGAGAGGGAAGTGAAGAAGGCTTTTGGCACACTGGCCTTCATCAGTCAGGGTGCTGAGTACAGAAGTTGAGAAGTTGTGTTGCAGTCGTACAGGACATTTGTGAGGTTACACTTGGAGTGTTGTGTTCAGTTTTGGTCACCTTGCTATAGGAAGGATGTTATTAAACTGGAAAGAGTGTAGAAGAAATTTACAAGGATGTTGCCAGGAGTCAAGGAACTGAGTTATAGGGAGAGGATGGACAAGCTCGGACTTTTTTCTCTAGAGTGTAGGAGACTGAGGGAGGGATCTTATAGAAGTGTATAAGATAATGAGAGGCATGGAAAGGGTGAATGCACTCTTTCTTTTTCCCAGGGTTGGGGAATCGAGCACTAGAGGGCATCAGACCAAGGTGAGAGGGGAAAGAATACATAGGACCCTCAGGGCAACATTTTTACACTGAGGGCGGTATGCATATGGAATGAGCTGCCAGTGGAAGTGGTTGAGGCGGGTTCATTAACAACATTTAAAAGGCATTTGGATGAACACCTGGATAGAAAAGGTTTAGAAGGATATGGGCCAATTGCAGGGAAATGGGGTCAGCGTGGATGGTCAGTTTGGTCGGCATGGACCAGTTTGGGCGAAAGGGCCTGTCTCCATGCTGAAGGACTCTATGAGTCTAAAATGAAAGATCATATACAGCAGGCCATCTGTTGGAAGGGAGCAGAGGAGGAGAGGGCTGTACCCAGCTGAACTTCAGAGAGGGACACAGGGTGGAATTTAGTACCTTCTCCCATGGTGACTGGAAAGGTATTCAAATCAGGGGAAGGACCTTGTGTGGAGTGTCTACTGCCTTCCTCTATTGCTGGGTAAATCAATGGCGACCAGATTTGTAGATGGTCTTTTTACCCCACCAGCAATTTAAGCCATTATGTGTGCAACTGATACCTGCTTAAGGGCCTTATACCATCTGGTGAAGGTATGAACCCGGTACTGAGGGGCCCTGTGAACACCTAGAAAAGCAAGTATTGCCTACAGGCTCCGGGGATGTTGTGGGGAGGGGGTCCTGTATTCAAAGGTATTCAGCGATCAAGGAGTCTGACCGAGAGCCACCCTGACGTCCCAGGAGATGGGACTTTGAAGCCCTTGATCTTGAGAAAAGCCTGCCACTGTCTATTTCATAAACACTTAATTTGGCAGACCTTCCCAAAAACAGGCACCATGGCCTCTCCAGCTGACATGCAAGAACCGCACCCCACCCCACCCCCGCACTCTCCACACTGCCACCCCCCACCACCGCCACCGCCCCCCCAACCCCTACCCCCCACCTCCACTAAATATCAGTAACATGTGGAGAGTCTGAAATCAGGAGGGTCCTGCCACCTACTGCAGACACAACTAGAATCTGAGTGTAAGGCAGGGATCACACCCCGCCGTGGCTGTCAAGGTGACTGTTGTGATAAATGATTGCATGTCTAGCTCTGTCCAGGTTGAAGGTGAAGATATTTATAACATCTCAGTTTTTTTGTTCACTATTGTATGAATGAGGTTGTTGACGCTCTTTCCTCAATAAGATCTATCCATTTCATTCTCTTTTGCCAGAGAGACAGAGATGTTGTAGGTCTGCAGTTTAATTGCAACTGCAGTCACCCAGGGTGCAAGGTGCCTCTGTGTGCTGTGAACTGCCTTTGTGGGTACTGCACCAGAACCAAAACTTTATCCGCTCCCACCACATCCAGCTGTTGAGAATCGTACAGGTCCAGACCTGCTTATCCTGACAGTAATCACAAAGCTTTCATTCTGCAGCAGTCCATGTGGTCAATTACACTTGACCTATTATAACAAACCAAAGAATGATTACAGTGAAACAAAGACTATCCACTGCTAACAGGTCACACAAACATACAGACCTGGGATTTAGTAATGGGGTAGGCCATTTGGCCCCTCCAGCTGCTCTGTTATTAAATTAAACTGTGGCTTATCTCATTATGGCTCCGAATACACATTCCTATCCAACTCACTTGATTCCCTTGTTAGTCAAGAATCTATCTACTCTGCCTTAAAAATACTCAATAACTCTGCTCTCGCTGCTCCAGAATTTCAGAGTCACAACCCTCTGAGAGAAAAATAACTCTTCCCATTTCTATCTTAAATGGAAGATCCTTTATTTTTAAACTGAGTTCCCAAGTTCAATTCTCTCCCATAAAGAGAAATCATCTTTTCAGCGTCCACTCTGTCAGCTGACCTTTAATTTTTCTAAACTCCAGCACATCTGCCTCTTCATAGTGACAGAGTAACAGAGTAACAGCGATGTGTCTGAGCTGCTGTCCTGGGGCTCACACACATCTGCCTGCTTTCTAACTTACTTTATTTTCTTATCTTTCAGGGAGAGTGAGCTCAGCGCAGGTGACAGCAAGCCCTTAGAGCATTTGTGACGCTGTGAGTGTGTACCCAGAGGCAAGAGATGCCACCAAAGCTTGGTGATTTTCGCATTGGTGGGCCCACCAGTACAGGACTTGAGCTGGTGTTGATAGCACTGGCTTTCAAGATGGCACTGGTAGCAGAGCAGCATCTGCGGGGGGTCTCAACATATTGATGTTGGGCTTCAGTTGCAGCGATGCAGTAGGCCCAAATCACTACTCCTGGTGGATCGACAGCAGTGCCAGCTGCATTGGTGGCAGCAATGTAAGCCCAGTGTGGTCCAGCTGGAGCGGGGACAGCAATGGTGAGCCTGGAGCTGGACCCCTGGAATAGACTGTGATGTGGGCACGTTGGTGAGCCTGGAGCCGGACCCCTGGAATAGGCTGTGATGTGGGCACATTGGTGAGCCTGGAGCCGGACCCCTGGAATAGACTGTGACGTGGGCACTTTGGTGAGCACGGAGCGGGACCCCTGGAATAGACTGTGATGTGGGCATGTTGGTGAGGATGTTAACTAACCAATCTTCTGTCCATACTAATATGTTATCCCTTAAACCATGAGCTCTTATTTTGCATAGCAATCTTTGATGTGGTAAATTGTCAGATACCTTCTGAAATTCCAAGTACAAAATATCAACAAGTTCTCCTTTATCTATGTTATTTGTTACTTTCTCAAATGACTCCAATCAATTTGCCAAACATGATTCTCCTTTCACAAAACCATGTTGACTCTGCTTATCGAGATTTTCACTCTAACCTCCTAAATGGTAGATCCCTGCATTTTCCCTATGACAGGTTTTAAGCAATCTGATCTTGGATTGCTCTCCTTTCTTGAACTGAAAATTCACATTCACTATTTTCCATTCCATTGGGACATTTTCCAGATTCTAGGGAAAACCAATACATCTACTATCTCAGATGATAATGGGAACTGCAGATGCTGGAGATTCCAAGATAATAAAATGTGAGGCTGGATGAACACAGCAGGCCAAGCAGCATCTCAGGAGCACAAAAGCTGACGTTTCGGGCCTAGACCCTTCATCAGAGAGGGGGATGGGGGGAGGGAACTGGAATAAATAGGGAGAGAGGGGGAGGCGGACCGAAGATGGAGAGTAAAGAAGATAGGTGGAGAAGGTGTGGGTGGGGAGGTAGGGAGGGGATAGGTCAGTCCAGGGAAGACGGACAGGTCAAGGAGGTGGGATGAGGTTAGTAGGTAGCTGGGGGTGCGGCTTGGGGTGGGAGGAAGGGATGGGTGAGAGGAAGAACCGGTTAGGGAGGCAGAGACAGGTTGGACTGGTTTTGGGATGCAGTGGGTGGGGGGGAAGAGCTGGGCTGGTTGTGTGGTGCAGTGGGGGGAGGGGATGAACTGGGCTGGTTTAGGGATGCAGTGGGGGAAGGGGAGATTTTGAAACTGGTGAAGTCCACATTGATACCATATGGCTGCAGGGTTCCCAGGCGGAATATGAGTTGCTGTTCCTGCAACCTTCGGGTGGCATCATTGTGGCAGTGCAGGAGGCCCATGATGGACATGTCGTCAAGAGAATGGGAGGGGGAGTGGAAATGGTTTGCGACTGGGAGGTGCAGTTGTTTGTTGCGAACTGAGCGGAGGTGTTCTGCAAAGCGGTCCCCAAGCCTCCGCTTGGTTTCCCCAATGTAGAGAAAGCCGCACCGGGTACAGTGGATGCAGTATACCACATTGGCAGATGTGCAGGTGAACCTCTGCTTAATGTGGAATGTCATCTTGGGGCCTGGGATGGGGGTGAGGGAGGAGGTGTGGGGACAAGTGTAGCATTTCCTGCGGTTGCAGGGGAAGGTGCCGGGTGTGGTGGGGTTGGAGGGCAGTGTGGAGCGAACAAGGGAGTCACGGAGAGAGTGGTCTCTCCGGAAAGCAGACAGGGGTGGGGATGGAAAAATGTCTTGGGTGGTGGGGTCGGATTGTAAATGGCGGAAGTGTCGGAGGATAATGCGTTGTATCCGGAGGTTGGTGGGGTGGTGTGTGAGAACGAGGGGGATCCTCTTGGGGCGGTTGTGGCGGGGGCGGGGTGTGAGGGATGTGTCGCGGGAAATGCGGGAGACGCGGTCAAGGGCGTTCTCAATCACCGTGGGGGGGAAGTTGCGGTCCTTAAAGAACTTGGACATCTGGGATGTGCGGGAGTGGAATGTCTTATCGTGGGAGCAGATGCGGCGGAGGCGGAGGAATTGGGAATAGGGGATGGAATTTTTGCAGGAGGGTGGGTGGGAGGAGGTGTATTCTAGGTAGCTGTGGGAGTCGGTGGGCTTGAAATGGACATCAGTTACAAGCTGGTTGCCTGAGATGGAGACTGAGAGGTCCAGGAAGGTGAGGGATGTGCTGGAGATGGCCCAGGTGAACTGAAGGTTGGGGTGGAAGGTGTTGGTGAAGTGGATGAACTGTTCGAGCTCCTCTGGGGAGCAAGAGGCGGCGCCGATACAGTCATCAATGTACCGGAGGAAGAGGTGGGGTTTGGTCTACTATCTCAGCAGCCACTAATTTTAAGACCTTAGGGTGAAGGCCATCAGGACTTTGGAACTTGTCATCTACTTGTTCTAATCATTTTCTCCATACCCCTTCCTCAGTGATTATAACTGTGGTAAGTTTGTCCCTCTCTTTTGTCTGCTGATTCACAATTATTTCTGGCATGTTATTTCTGTCCTCTGTAATGAAGACAGATGTAAAATATCTGTTCAATAAATCCATCATTTCCTTATTTTTTATTATTAGTCCCTGGACTAACTCACTTTCTGTGTTGCACATTGCACATACAAGTGCCTGGTGTATAGGCTGGGAGAGCCAGAACAGACCACAGGATTACTGAAACAATGGTCCTGCTCTGAAGGAGCCCTGCAATACTCACTGGTCCATATATCAAGGTTTCGAAGTCAAAATCAATGGCAGAACATCTTTCAGCAGCTCTTCCAGCTGTCATACGCTTTCTATTTTAGTGCAAGTTAATTTTAACTCCTGTTAATTGCACATGATTCTAGGCCCCTAGCTGAGATATCCAGCCATCTGTCAGTCTGGTCAGCATTGGCTGCATGAGGTTGGTACATTGCATACAGCACACTGAATGGTGTTGGGTTAATCACGCATCACAATGCACATGTCTGCTTTAGGTGATGTTGAATTTAGGCCCAATTGAGTTTTCATCTAATATCACTCTGCATTGTCCATCTGTGTATCTTAAATTGAAAAAAAGTGTTTTGAGGAGCAATTCAGTTTTGGAGAAAGCTATTATAGAAGTTTTGCTGAGGATCTTTCAAGAAGGAAATGAATTGTAACTAAGATAATAAAATGTGAGGCTGGATGAACACAGCAGGCCCAGCAGCATCTCAGGAGCACAAAAGCTGACGTTTCGGGCCTAGACCCTTCATCAGCTCTCTGATGAAGGGTCTAGGCCCGAAACGTCAGCTTTTGTGCTCCTGAGATGCTGCTTGACCTGCTGTGTTCATCCAGCCTCACATTTTATTATCTTGGATTCTCCAGCATCTGCAGTTCCCATCATCACTTATCAATGATTTGTAACTAGCTTAGATTTGGAGGTGTTCAAAACTGTCAGTACCTCTGACCAGAATTGACCAATATTAAATTCAGTCGTATCGTCGCTTAGAGTTCAGTCCATCACGCTCTTCTCTTTGTTGTTATTCGCAAATACTAAATTACAGGTTCAGAAAAGATTTACAAGGATGTTGCTAGGGTTGGAAGGTTTGGGAGGGGCTGAATAGGCTGCAGCTATTTTCCTGGACTGTTGGAGGCTGAGGAGTGGCTTTACAGAAGTTTATAAAATCATGAGGGGTGTGGATAGGGTAAATAGACATGGTCTTTTCCCCAGGTCAGGGGAGTCCAAAACTAAAGGGACACAGGTTTAAGTTGAGAGGGGAAAGATTTAAAAGGGACCTAAGGGGCAACTTTTTCACACAGAGGGTAGTGCATATACAGAATGAGCTGCCAGAGGAAGTAATGGAGGCTGTTACAATTATAACATTTAAGAGCCATTTAGATGGGTGTATAAATGGGATAGATTTAGAGAGATATGGACTAAATGCTGGCAAATGGGACTAGATCAGTTTCAGATATCAAGTCAGCATGGATTAGTGGGACCGAAGGGTCTGTTTCCATGCTGTGCACCTCTGTGACTCTACTGAAAGCGGGGAGGGGGGGGGGGAGCTGAGAAATATAAAAACAATTTTTATTTATTTAACAGGCTGATCACTTTCCTGTCTGCACCATTGAACTAAGTCTCACAATTTACAAGTAGAGATAGTTAGTATTTATACTGCTTCCTCAATATTTTCCAGATGAATTTAGTTTGGTGGTTCAGGAAAAAAAACAAATTTCTCCAAATCCCACACTATCCCTCGTCTTTGCAGCCTGCTCAGGCATGAAAGTTACTAAAAAAAAATCATCACACTGATTCTGTTGTCATGTGTGAGATGTTAATCAGGGCCAGGGTGGTCAAGTGTCTAATTAGGGGTCAGGGAGCCTGATTAGGGTCTAGGGTTAGGACTGGAGGGGGCTATAGAGTCCATTCTGGGTCAGGGATTAGGGCTGGAGCGGGGAAAATTGAAATTTGTTTGGCAGTCACAGAAAGTCAGTTATTAACAAGGGAGTAGAAGTAGTGTAGTGTTGAAGGTTACCCCATAAAGGAATGCATCAAGATTTTTGTCCCTTGAAAATAAAGCATCAGTCACCAGTTTGCTGGATCTTTGGATGGCAGATTGGCTGATGCTGCAGATGCAGCTTAGAATGAGCTGGAAGCATCAGAGACAGAGCTGATGCTGCAGATGCAGTTTAGAATGAGCTGGAAGCATCAGAGACAGAGCTGATCTGACCTTGACTGTTGACGATAGTATAATGCCTGCAGGGGACAGTTAGAATATAGCTCGCTGCAGTTTGGAAACAATAAATGGGCTTTTGCTAAGACTTTTAATGAGAACCATGGAACGGCGATATGCATGAATCATCAAAATCTTTGTAAAACTGACAAATACGTTCTGCAAATTCACAGGAATTCTCTCAATTTTCTACTAATCTATCAGAGAAATACTTCAAAAGGCTCAGAAAAAGGGAATAAACTGTCATTCACACAGTGCTGGGGGCAGCTCTCTCTGTGATTTGTAGGCCATGCTCAAAATGATAAGGGATAGTAGGAACTGCAGATGCTGGAGAATGTGAGGCAACAAGGTGTAGAGCTGGATGAACACAGCAGGCCAGGCAGCATAATAGGAACAGGAAGATAGACATTTTGGGCCTAGACCCTTCTTCAGAAATGGGGGAGGGGAAGGACGTTCTGAAATAAATAGGGAGGGGGGGGTGCGTATAGAAGATGGATAACGGAGAAGGTGGGTGGAGAGGAGACAGACAGGTCAAAGAGGTGGGGTTAGAGCCAGTAAAGGTGAGTGTAGGTGGGGAGTGAGGGAGGAGATAGGTCAGTCTAGGGAGGACCGACAGGTCTAGGGGCTGGGATGAGGCTAGTAGGTAGGAGATGGGGGCACCTCCCAGTTGCAAACCATTTCAACACCCCCTCCCACTCCTTAGATGACATGTTCATCCTGGGCCTCCTGCAGTGCCACCCGAAGGTTGCAGGAACAGCACCTCATATTCCACTTGGGAACCCTGCAGCCCAATGGTATCAATGTGGACTTCACAAGCTTCAAAATCTCCCCTCCCACAACCCCATCCCAAAACCACCCCAGCTCGTCCTCGCCTCCCTAAGCTGTCTTTCCTCCCACCTATCCGCTCCTATCACCTCAAGCCCCACCCCCATCTCCTACCTACCGGCTCATCCCACTCCCTTGACCTGTCCGTCCTCCGTGGACTGACCTATGTCCTCCCTAACTCCCCACCTACACTCACCTTTCCTGGCTCCACCCCACCTCTTTGATCTGTCTGTCTCCTCTCCACTTATCTTCTCCTTTATCCATCTTTTATCCACCTCCCCCTCTCTCCCTATTTATTTCAGAATCTCCTTCCCCTCCCCCCTTCCTGAAGAAGGGACTCGACCCGAAACGTCAGCTTTCCTGCTCCTCTGATGCTGCTTGGCCTGCTGTGTTCATCCAGCTCCGCACATTGTTATCTCAAAATGATAAGGACTGTGATTTCAATAGAGAGCAGAAGTAACAATGCTTTGGTACAAACAGCCCTTTGTCACTCAAATCAGGCTCACTATTATACGCAGAACATTCCTCGCTGCTCTTATCACATCTCCTCAATACACAAAGACACACTCTATACACAGACTCTTACACACACACACTCTTACACACACACACACACACACACACACACACACACACACACACACACACACACACACACACACACACACACACACACACACATGCTCACATTACAAAACATGTTATCAAAGTTTGAATCTCACAACAGCAGATGGTGGAATTTCATTTCATTAAAATTCTGGAATTAAGAATCTAATGATAACTATGTATCCTTTCTTAAATATTGGGAAAAACCACTTTGTTCACTAATGTCCTTTATGGAGGGAAACTGCCTACATGTCACTCCAGATCCACAGCAATGTGGTTTAATTTTAACTGCAGTAAATGCTGGTCCATCGAGAGATGCCCGCATTCTGTGAATGAATTTTAAAAAATGGGTAATAAATGCAGGTCTAGCCAGCAGTGGCCATGTCCTGTAAATGAATAAAAACACTTACATGACATCACTTAAAACTCATATTCTTATCACTCCACTAATTTCACTTAAAATGCATTTTGTGTCATTTATGCAAATAATTTGGATGTGAGTATGGGGGGTATGGTTGGTAAGTTTGCAAATGACACTGAAATTGCTGGTGTAGTGGACAGTGGTGAAGGCTGTCTCAGAGTACAGATCAATGGGTCCTTGATCAGATGGGCCAATGGGCTGAGGATTGGCAGATGGAGTTCAATTTAGATAACTGTGGGATGTTGCATTTTGGTGAGGCAAACCAGGATAGGACTTCTACAGTTAATAGTGTGGCCCTGAGGAGTGTTGCCAAATAATAAGACCTAGGAGTGCAAATGCATAGTTCCTTGAAAGTGGGGTGGCAGGATGACAGGGCACTGAAGAAGGTGTCTGGCATGCTTACCTTCACTAGACAGAACATTGAGTACAGGAGTTGGGAGGTAATATTGTGGTGGTCCAGGACATTGATTAGGCCACATTTGGAATACTGTGTACAATTCGAGTCACTCTTCTACACGGAAGGATGCTGTTAAATCTAGAAAGTGCAGAGAAGTGCAGAAGAAGGAAATTGCTGGGTTTTGAGTTCTGGCAAGAGGCTGCATTGACTAGGGCTATTTTACCTGTAGTGTCAGAGGCTGAGAGGTGGCCTTACAGAGGCTTATAAAAACCTGAGGGAAGCAGACAGGGTGAATAGCCAAGCTCTTTTTCTGAGGGTGGGGGAGTCCAAAACTAGAGGGCATGGGTTTAAGGTGAGAGGGGAAAAATATGAAAGGGACCTGAGCAGTAATTTTTTTCATGCAAAGATTGAAGCATGTATGGAATGAGCTGGCAAAGGAATACGTGGAGGCTGGTACGATTACAACATTTAAAAGGCACTTGGATGGGTATATGAATAGGAAGGGTTTTAGAGAGAGATGGGCCAAATGCTGGCAAATGGGACTAGGTCAGATTGGAATGTCTGGTCAGTGTGGATGAGTTAGAACATAGGACATAGAACATTACAGCACAGTACAGGCCCTTCAGCCCTCGATGTTGCGCCGACCTGTGAAACCAATCTGAAGTCCATCTAATTTACTATTCCATTATCATCCATATGTTTATCCAACGGCCATTTAAAAGTCCGTAAAGTTGGCGAGTCTACTACTCTTGCAGGCAGGGCATTCCACACCCTTACTACTCTGAGTAAAGAACCTACCTCTGACATCTGTCCTATATCTATCACCCCTCAACTTAAAGCTATGTTCCCTCGTGCTAACCATCACTATCTGAGGAAAAAGGCTCTCACTGTCCACCCTATCTAATCCTCTAATCATCTTGTATGTCTCTATTAGGCCACCTCTTAACCTTCTTCTCTCTAACGAAAACAGCCTCAAGTCCCTCAGCCTTTCCTCATAACACCTTCCCTCCATACCAGGCAACATCCTGGTTAATATCCTCCGCACCCTTTCCGATTCTTCCACATCCTTCCTATAATCCAGTGACCAGAACTGTACGCAATACTCCAAGTGCACCGCACCAGAGTTTTGTACAGCTGCAACATGACCTCATGGCTCCGAATCTCAATCCCTCTACCAATAAAACCTAACACACCGTATGCCTTCTTAACAACCCTATCAACCTGAGTGGCAACTTTCAGGGATCTACACACATGGACACCGAGATGTTTCTGCCCAATTTCTGATCCAAACTGCTAAATCTAGATTTAGAGTAAGATGAATTGCCCTTAAAGTTAAATTTAGAGTAAGATTAGGGCCAGTCAAAGACAGTAGTGGGAAGTTGTGCATGGAGTCCGAAGAGATGGGAGAGGCGCTAAATGAATATTTTTTACCAGTATTCGCAAAGGAAAAAGACAATGTTGTCAAACAGGATACTGAAACACAGGCTATTAGACTAGATGGGATTGGGGTTCATAAAGAGGAGGTGTTAGCAATTCTGGAAAGTGTGAAAATAGATAAGTCCCCTGGGCCGGATGAGATTTATCCTAGGATTCTCTGGGAAGCCAGGGAGGAGATTGCGGAGCCTTTGGCTTTGATCTTAATGTCGTCAATATCTACAGGAATAGTGCCAGAAGACTGGAGGATAACAAGTATTTTCCCCTTGTTCAAGAAGGGGAGTAGAGACAACCCTGGTAATTATAGACCAGTGAGCCTTACCTCAGTTGTTGGTAAAGTGTTGGAAAAGGTTTCAAGGGATAGGATTTATAATCATCCAGAAAGGAATAATTTGATTAGGGATAATCAACACCGTTTTGTGAAGGGTAGATCATGCCTCACAAACCTTATTGAGGTCTTTGAGAAGGTGACCAAACAGGTGGATGAGGGCAAAGCGGTTGATGTGGTGTATATGGATTTCAGTAAAGCGTTTGATAAGGTTCCCCACGGTAGGCTATTACAGAAAATTCGGAGGCATGGGATTGAGGGTGGTTTAGCAGTTTGAATCAGAAACTGGCTAGCTGTAAGAAGACAGAGGGTGGTGGTTGATGGGAAATGTTCATCCTGGAGTTCAGTTACTAGTGGTGTACCGCAAGGATCTGTTTTGGGGCCACTGCTATTTGTCATTTTTATGAATGACCTGGATGAGGGCGTAGAAGGATGGGTTAGTAAATTTGCAGATGACATTAAAGTCGGTGGAGTTGTAGATAGTGCAGAAGAATGTTACAGGTTACAGAGGGGCATAGATAAGCTGTAGAGCTGGGCTGAGAGGTGGCAAATGGAGATTAATGCAGAAAGGTGTGAGGTGATTCACTTTGGAAGGAATAAAAGGAATACAGTGTACTGGGCTAATGGTAAGATTCTTGGTAGTGTGGGCGAGCAGAGAGATCTCGGTGTCCATGTGCATAGATCCCTGAAAGTTGCCAACCAGATTGACAGGGTTGTTAAGAAGGAGTACAGTGTGTTAGGTTTTATTGGTAGAGGGATTGAGTTTCAGAGCCATGAGGTCATGTTACAGCTGTACAAAACTCTGGTGCGGCCGCACTTGGAGTATTGTGTACAGTTCTGGTCACTGCATTATAGGAAGGATGTGGAAGAATCGGAAAGGGTGCAGAGGAGATTTACCAGGATGTTGCCTGGTATGGAGGGAAGGTGTTATGAGGAAAAGCTGAGGGACTTGAGGCTGTTTTTGTTAGAGAGAAGGTTAAGAGGTGGCCTAATAGAGACATACAAGATGATCAGAGGATTAGATAGGGTGGACGGTGAGAGCCTTTTTCCTCGGATGGTGATGGTTAGCATGAGGGGACATAGGTTCAAACTGAGGGGTGATAGATATAGGACAGATGTCAGAGGCAAGTTCTTTACTCGGAGAGTAGTAGGGCGTGGAATGCCCTGCCTGCAACAGTAGTAGACTCGCCAACTTTAAGGGCATTTAAATGGTCATTGGATAAATATATGGATGATAATGGAATAGCGTAGGTTAGATGGGCTTCAGTTTGGTTTCACAGGTTGGCGCAACATCAAGGGCCGAAGGGCCTGTACTGCACTGTAATGTTCTATGTTCTATGTTCTAAACCACCCTCAATCCTGTGCCTCTGTACTTTCTGCAATAGCCTACTGTGGGGAACCTTATCAAATACTTTACTGAAATCCATATACACCACATCAACTGCTTTATCCTCATCCACCTGTTTGGTTATCTTGTCAAAGAAATCAGCAAGGTTTGTGAGGCACAAAACCGTGCTGACTATCCTTAATCAAATTATTCCTTTCTAGATGATTATATATCCTATCTCTTATAATCATCTCCAACACTTTACCCTCAACTGAGGTAAGGCTCTCTGGTCTATAATTACCAGGGTTGTCTCTACTCCCCTTCTTGAACAAGGGGACAACATTTGCTATCCTCCAGTCTTCTGGCACTATTCCTGTCGCATAGTTGGACTGAAGGGTCTGTGTCTGTGCTATATGACCGTGTGATTCTATGACAACAAGATCTGGACAATATTCAGGCTAGGGCTGAAAAGTGGCAAGTAATTATTACATCACTGAAATGTCAGACAATAACCATCTGCAATAAGATCTGCAACCTAACCACCTCCCGTTGACATTCAATCAAGTAACCATCACTGAATCTCCCAATTTCAACATCCTGGGGGTGGCCATTGACCAGAAACTAAACTGAGCTTGCCGTATAAATGCAATGGCTAAACGAGTAGGTCAGGGGCTAGGACACTGCAGTGAGTAATACATCACTTAACTTCCTAAAGCCTGTTCACCAACTACAAGGCACAAGTAATGTAATGGAATGCTCCCCACCTGCTTGGATGAATGCAACCCCACTAACACTCAAGAAGCTTGACACCATCCAGAATAAAGGAACCTGCTTGATCACCAAGGAGGCTCAGTAGCTGCAGTGTGTACCGTCTACAAGATGCACTGCAGAAATTCACCAAAGATCCTTAGACAGCACCTTCCAAGCCATGACCAATCCCATTTAGAAGGACGAGGACAGCAGATACATGAGAACATGACCTCCTGCAAGTTTCCCTCCAAAACAGTCACCATCCTGACTTGGAAATCTTTCATCATTCTTTTACTGTTGTGCAATCAAAATCCAGGCATTCTCCCCCCGTGGCATTGTGGTTCTGCTTACAGCACATAGACCACAATGGTTCAAGAAGGAAACTCACCATCACTTTTGCAATGGTTACTCATGATGACCGAGCCAGTGATGCCCTCATTGCATGAATGAATAAAAATCATATGAAGCATTAGCTCACATTCACTCCTAAATATGTGACAGATGGCATTTCATTGTAATTCCAAAACCTGGAAAAGGTCTCACACTGGCAGCTAGCTCTGATTTCATTACTTCCTGAGTGCTTCACAATCTCTAGCATCTTATCCTACAGCACATTCCTCCAGAAGTAAAGACCATTTTTAATTTGACCAAGTTGGTTTCCATAAGGACACAAACAGATGATGACATTCTGGCACTCACCAGCTACATGAAAAATGCTTCCAAAAGAACCTGAAGACAGGCACAGTGTGACCCAACCCCACAGCTGCCAGTGTTACACTGCACTCGGCCTGAAAGCCATCTACGCTGATGACATCTGTTACGTCAGTCAAACTCCATTCTTCTGCTTCCTGGATCAGATCCTTCAAACAATGTTACAAAGTTAACAGACTACTGCAGTACACAGCATCTCACACTGAATGTTAATTTTAAAGGATCCAATGTGTAATTCTAATGCCAACAAAATTACATAAATATATAAGAGTCCAGTCCAAAATGACTGGTAGTGTCCTTCCAGGGACATTGAAGAAAACAGCAGCAAAAGCCAAAACCAGAAACAATCTATGGATCAGTTTGCTGCATTTACGTTGGGTCTTGCTTGCACGAAACTCCAGACCTCAGTATTTTCCCTGTTGTCTTCCCTTGCAGGATATTGTGCATGTATCTGGAGGAAGGTGATCACACACAGATCATATTGACTGACATTCATCTGAATGCGATAAAACACATCATAACTGGAGTCCTCTGCTCAACTTCCCTCCCTTGAAACATCACTCCCCCATATATTCAGTAACTGATGAAAACCATCTGTGTTGCTGTCCTCACTTAGCTCTTTCATGATGACTGCCTGCAGCCCGCCTTCCAGCTCAGTGCCCTATATGGATCCTCCTTCTTTAGAAAGAGCTATTGAGATCATTTGGATCAAGGAATGAGAAACATGGAAAATTACTAACACGTTCCTTGTGACAAATTCCATCCTTTAAATGGCAGGTTTTGAACAACATGGTGAGAGTGGCCCTTGTTAAATAGGTTTAGGACAGGCCAGGGTCACTGTACAATCAACTGCTATCACAGGGGCCTCAATACAATCCCCTTACGTACTAGTGAACATATAAACAAGGCCGCACATCACTGAGGAGAGTCTGTGTTTGGATTAATTGACTTTGAAAAATTGTACAGATACCTGGGTAGGTTTTTTCTAAAAAAAACAGTCAATGAAAAGACATTTGTAGTTTTTCAAGGTTTCTTTGAAATCGTATGACCTGGTATAATTGCTGATCTTGGTTGCTTGCATTTATTTCAGGTAAAACACCTGGGTCTTTTGCAATTGGCTTTTATATTGTCCTGTTTAAAAAGTTATTGAGGCTTGAGTGTTCTGCTTTAGAATTATTTGGGGAGGAAAGCCCACTAAGAATAAAATGCCCAGTTAATATCTCCTGTTTCTGAAGCACCTTAGTGGTAAATTAGCTTGAAATCTGATTGTTCTTTGGAAGAGAGCAACAAAAATAACTTCTCCATTTGTATTTCCTGAGCAAGTTGTGTCTGCCTAGACCCCATAGACAGCAGTGCATGATTAGTGATGACTCCATGAGCAAGACCACAAAATTGACACATTTCATAAAATGCTATGCTTTACCATTGTTTTTAGCAAAAGTAACTATCCTTGGCCAGAAAGTGTTTGTTTTTCTTCTTAAAGACAAAAATGTGTTTCTTCCTCTTTCCCTAAAGTTTAAGTGTGCGTATTTGTGTGCGTGTTTGTGTTTATTTGGGTAAACATTTATATTTTCATTTTACAAATACAAACTGCACTTATTAAACAATTCTTATCATATGGGCTTTGCTTTATAATAAATTGATAATTTTATGTTTATTGAAGAAACCTGGTTGATATCCTTTCATTCCAAGTATAACATAGAGAAAGCGTACGATTGGCCAAATTGGGACTTGGATAAAACATTTTTGAGACTGATGTTGCATGCCTTAGAGCAGTGGGACTAAAGAAACACACTGCCTTCCTCCTATCTCAGTTATAACATACCTTAACCTCTTCACATTAGCAGGCTATCACTTCATGGATTGGTATAGCCTACCTCAAATAAGTAAGACTCGGGGGAACTAACTCTGGCACTTTTTTGAGTCCATTTGCTTTTTTTTATTCATTTATTCATGTTTAAACATTATTCTTAATAATTCTACAGCACTTTTATGTCAATTGCTTTGTCTTCAAATTGTTAATAAAGCTGACTTTTTTAAAAAAGATATAATTTATTAAATCTGTGTACTTTACAAGTTTGTTCTTTATTCTTTATTTTTTAGTCTTTTGTTTTTGATTCTTTCTCAGTTTACTGCTAATCTCATGACCAGTTCCATTCTATGGTCGGTCTCCTTCTTTCCCTGCTACATATGGGTTTCTAGCCAAGGTGTGGGTAGTGATGAGTTTCCAAGCTGATCCCTGCTTCTCCCCAATGGTGAGCCTTACCTCCCAGAGCCTGCTTCATAACAAAGTCCATGATCTTCTCTGATCGCTTTCTGTACCTTCAACTTTGTTGTTACATTCACATTACACAGAATGATCCTTAGAAATTGGGAACCTGAATAAAACACAACAAAACTATTAATATAAGCACTTAATAACATTGAAACCCATGAACTTTTAGAAAATATTTGAAAGTACAAATGATGGAGCTGTTCTGAAACATTTGAGAACACTCTATATGTTATTTTGCAGTTAAATAAAGGGAGAGACTGAGTCACCTATAACAGGAAGGTTCTAACTTAAAGTTTTTACTGAATTAAGCCCTTGGTATCTGCCATTAGTTTCACTTTTGTTCTTAATCCTAACCTCTACATCCGTTGACATCCAGGGTCACCCAGTCTTGATGATAATGGGAACTGCAGATGCTGGAGAATCCAAGATAATAAAGTGTGAAGCTGGATGAACACAGCAGGTCAAGATGAAGGGTCTAGGCCCAAAACGTCAGCTTTTGTGCTCCTGAGATGCTGCTTGGCCTGCTGTGTTCATCCAGCTTCACACTTTGTTATCACCCAGTCTTGGTCCCACCTTTTGTCTTTACGGTAGTGCAGCAAATGTCTTATTAAACATCACTTATGGGACCAGGAGTGTGCTGGCTGATCAACTATTCTGGGTAAGTAAGAGGTTCTCATAAGCAAAGTAAAAGCACACATTAAGTAATAGAAATGTAATGTAGGGGTATACACATCATTATTATACTTTGTTTACAGCACAGACCAGTTAAATAATGATGCAACTTTGCCTTAAATAAAACTTAGCGGCAGAGAGCCTTCTCACTCACACCCTCAACTGACTCCTCGGACATTGCAGTAAATCATGGTATTTGAGGAGAAATTGACTCGAAATTGAATCAACTGTTGATATTTCATGTGGCCATTTGATTGAAAACAAGTATACTTATGTTGAGGTAAATAAATTTAAAAGCTGTAGTCAGAATAATACTCCAAGCTCACAGGGTCCTCTCCCTACCCACTCCTCCCAGTGATGCTGCCTGCCTGGCACAGCGTTCTCTCCTCTGGCCTTTCTAATATAGGAAGGATATTGTTAAATTGGAGAGGGTTCAAAAGAGATTTACCAGGGTGTTGCTGGGAATGGAGGGTTGAGTTATAAGGAGAGGCTGGATAGGCTGGGACTTGTCTCACTGGAGCGTAGGAGGTTGAGGGATGACCTTATAGAAGTTTACAGAATCATGAGGGGTATGGATAAGGCAAATGGAAGGGTTCTTTTTCCTAGATTGGGCAATTTCAAGACTAAGGGGCATATTTTTAAGGTGAGAGGAGAAAGATTTAAAACTGACATGAGGTACTTTTTTTTGTGGTTCCTGCTTGGAATGAAGTTCCACCGGGAGTGGTGGGATATAGGTAAAGTTACAACATTTGAAAGGCATTTAGATAAATACGTGAATAGGAAATGTTTGGAGGCCAGATGGGCCAAAGTCAGGTTGGTGCGGTTAGTTTAGTTTGGGATTACGGTTGGATCAGAGGGTCCCACCATAACTTTGTCTCAATGACTTTGCAGCTGAATTTTCACTGTGGAACGGAAATGTAATTTGGACTATCCTTGGATCCCAAACCTGCATAAGTGTTTCATAACTCAGGAATGCAATGACTAGTTAAATCAGTTGATTTAAATCAGCTGTGGTAACAATGGCAGCAGGCCAAAGTAAGTTCACGTTAGCCAATACTCTGGCTGCCATCCGAGTGCTGTAAGTGGAATTGCAGGCTCACAGAAACATTTCTTGCAACAACCTTTCAGGACAGCATGAAGCTGCCTGGTGGTGTTAAAAGAGGCCCAATGACCTGCAAAAGTCCACAGGTGATCATTGGAAAGAATTGGAAGCAGAGGATTTCCAAAGCCACAGTGACTTTGACTGCTTATAGCAGGGTGTGGTATATTTCAAGGTTTGAGGTCTTTACCAAAGAGGGTGCAGGGCTACGTTTCTATTTTCCGAATAAGTCTGTGACGCACTGATTCTCAGGTAGCTTTGGCTTCAGTAGACCTTATGTTGAGGGTGCAGCTTCCGTGTTGCCCTACCCCTCATTTCTTTTCCTGCCCACCTGGTGCCTGGGGTTTCACTAGTGCAGGTGTTTTTTGCCTTCTCTACTGGGCACACAACCCGAGAGTCAGCTGCAATTTTCCATAATAAAAACTAAAAGAACTGCGAATGCTATAAATCAGGAACAAAAACAAAGTTGCTGGAAAAGCTCAGCAGGTCTGGCAGCATCTGTGGAGGAGAAAACAGGGTTAACGTTTCAGGTCCGGTGACCCTTCCTCAGAACTCAATTTTCCTTATGCTCAGGTGGCAAGTTTAATTCCTTTTTCCCATAATTCATGAAACCATTGATATGCTGTATTCTGCTGCTGAGCATTATGTATAATTTCAGTTCCACTGTGGGAACAAGAGAATGTCAGCTGCATTTACATAGCAAGATATGTCCCAAGGACATGGCAGGTCATTTAACCAATACGAAGGTAATAAATGAGGTTTGTATTAATAAATACTGATTGCTTATTGCAGGGGAAGGCTTTGGTTGTCAGAAGTGATACAGTCACTATATCATCCTGGTTCCAACAGGAGACAGCTAGGACTCTAGAAGAGGAGGCAGTGATGCAGAGGCAATGTCACCGAGGCCCAGGGCAATGCTCTATGGACTTGGCTTCAAGTCACACCACAGCAGACAGTGAAAATTACATTCAGTGAATAAAAATCTATGAATTGAAAGCTAGTCTCAGTCATGGAAATCTTGAAAACTATCTTTGTTTTTTGCTTAAAAATAAATCTGATTCACTAATATCCTTCACTGCAATTTGCTTGTCTCAACTGTCCTCTGAAATGGCTTTGTATGTCACACAGTTCAAGGACAATTAAGGAAAGGCAATGGCCATATCAGAACAAAGAGCTAAAATATCATGTAAAACCACATGGCCCTTTTATGAAATAATACATGCCTAACACAGCTGACCAGTTTATCACAGCCAAGTCCTGGGCGGTGTGTGTCAAGCTGCTGCTAATTGCTTGCTGCCTATTTTCCTGCGTCCCTAACAACTGGGGGTTACTCAAAGATTTTGTGTTCCTTCTGACTCCAAAAAGACAACAAGGTTGTTGCTACAATTCTATCCCCCTTCCTCAATTCTCTCCTCCTGGTGGTCCCCAACTCAATCATCCACCCTGGGCCACCCTATCTCACCACCAACTGATTCCCCGAGTTCTCCCTCTCAGTCACCTCTCCCCTCCTGGGGATCATACTCTCATCGCACCTTTTCCTAACGTGAACTTGTGGGCTTCCTGAGGCTCTGCACACAAGCTGGGAATAGTCAGTCCCCGCATGGCAGTTGGGTCAGGGGATCAGAGTGGGCCTAAAGAAAAATTTATGGCCTCAAAAAGTTAACAATATTTCTCTCCTGGTAGGCAGTTTAGAACTGCTAAGTGAAACAGAACTTCTGCAGCAAGTGGCAATGGTGAGGCAGGGCACTGAGCAGGGTAAATATAAACCAAAGAACTGCAGATGCTGTAAATCAGGAACAAAAACAGAAGTTGCTGGTTAAGCCCAGCAGGTCTAGCAGCACCTGGGGGAAAAAAAAATTAGATTAACATCTGGGGTCTGGTCATCCTTCTTGGAGCTGTACTGAACGAATTTTCATTTTAGCTTTCTACGTGGTGGCCTTTCCTTGATGTGTTGTCTTCGATTGCACTGCATCGACTGACAACTTCTTCAATGGCATCTGAACCTGTGACTTCTGCCACTGTGAATAAGTAAGCACATGGAAATCTACAGCAATGCCACAACAGGGCGGCACGGTGGCTCAGTGGTTAGCCCTGCTGCCTCACAGTGCTGGGGACCTGGGTTCGATTCCACCCTCAGGCGACAGTCTGTGTGGAGTTTGCACATTCTCCCTGTGTCTGCGTGGGTTTCCTCTAGGTGCTCTGGTTTCCCTCCACAGTCTGAAAATATGCAGCTAGGTGGATCGGCAGTGCTAAATTGCCCGTAGTGTTCAGGGTTGTTTAGGTTAGGTGCATTAGACATGGGAAATGCTGGGGTAGGGGAATGGGTCTGGGTGGGATGCTCTTCAGAGTCGTGGTGTGGGCTTGTTGGGACGAATGGCCTCTTTGCACACTGTAGGAATTCTATGGATCTTGTTCACATTCCCTTCCTAGTCACAAACCATCCTGCTTTGCAGTATATACACAAGTTCCTCATTATTGTTGGGTCTAAGTTCTGGAACTCCCTGCATGGTGCACTGTAGCAGTTTCAAAGGGCATTGCTGCAGCAGTTCAGGAACATCACAAAACAAGGGTAATTATTGCTGCTGTTTCTTGCAATGCAGAAATCCTGAGAATGCAGTCAAAACTCTGCACCAAAACCAATAAGACCAGAAAGACTGTAGCTTTCTGGTTGCAATGTGTATGAAATAGAACAAAGATCAGTATAGCACAGGAACAGGCCCTTTGGCCCACCAAGACTGCACTGTCACCTGATGTCTTTCTAAAGAAAAAACCCTTTAGCTCTACACAGTTTGTATCCCTCTATTCCCTGCCTATTCATATGTCAGTCAAGATGCCTCTGAAACACTGTTGTTGTATCTGCATCTACTTATGACCCTCTGCAAAAATCTTGCCTTCTTTAAACATTCTCTCTGTCAATGTCAACTGATCATTGACTTCAGGAAGAAAGGAGGAGGACATGTCTCTAATCTACATCAACAGAACTGAGGTGGAGCGGGTCAAGAGCATCAAGTTTCTGGGAGTGACGATAACCAACCATCTGTCCTGGACCTCCAACTTAGATGCAACAATCAAAAAGGCAAAATAATGCCTCTTCTTCCTCAGACAGCTCAGGAAATTCAACATATCTGTAAGGTCCCTCACCAACTTTCACCGACGCACCATAGAAAGTGTTCTATCTGGGTGCATAACGGCTTAGTCAGAAACTACAGAAGGTAAGAAACTATAGAAAGTAAAAAAAACTACAGAAGGTTGAGTGCACAGCCCAGACCATCACAAAAGCCAACCTCCCATCCATGAACTCCATTTATACTTCTTATTGCTGTAGAAAGGCTGTCAACATCAAAGGCCACCCCCACCGTGGTAATGCGGTCTTTCATTCAGGCAGAAGCTTGAACACATGCACCAACAGGTTCCCTGCCGTTATTAGACTGAACAGACCTCTCAAATTTCAAATCATGTTGATTGTGTTTTGTGCCTTCCTGTGCAGCTGAAACTGTATACGCCTTGCTCTGTCTAAGCACCTACGATCTGTACGCCCTTGTTTGCTATGATCTGACTGTACTGTTCACAAAACAGAACTTTTCACTGTTGTTAGGTACATGTGACTGCAATAAATCAAATCGACTTTCCTCCTTTACCTTAAACCTTTGTCCCCTATGAAGTGACAATTCTACTCTGGGAAATAAAAAGACTCTGACTATCCATTCTGTGAAAGCCTCTCATCATTTTGTGGCTTCTATCAGGTTGCACCTAATGCTTTGACATTCAAGTGAAAATAAAACAAGTTTGTCAAATCTCTCCTCATTGCTAATACCCCCCAAATCAGGCCACATCCTTGTGAACCATTTCTGTGCCCTGTCCAAAGCCCCCACGTCCTTCTGTTAGTGTGACAACCAGAACTATACACAATATTCCGAATGTGGTCTCACTAAAGTTCTATAAAGCTGCAAAATGAGTTGCCAATTTTTATACTCTCTACCCCGACCGATGAAGACAAGCATGTCATACACCTTCTTGATCACCTTATCCCCTTGTGTTGTCACTTTCAAGGAAATGTGGATCTTCACCCCCAGATCCTGCTGTGTGTTGATTCTTCTAAGGGTTCTGCCATTTACTGTATACTTCCCTCCTGTGTTAAATCTGCCAAAATGCATCACCTCATATTTGCCTGGAATAAACTCCATTTGTCTTTTCTTTGGCCAGATCTCCAGCCTATCCATATCCTCTAAGTTCTCTGCCAATCCACCTCACTATCTGCAGCTCCTTCCCTCCAATCTTTGTGTTATCTGCAAGCTTACTAAGCAGGATACCTAAATTCTCCTCTAAATCATTTGGATATATTACAAACAACAGGGGTTCCAGCACTGATCCCTATGGAACACCATTGGTGACTGACCTCCAGTCAGAAAAACACCTTTCCACTTTTAGTCTCTGTCTATGACTATGTGAGTTCTGTATCCATCTAAATGCAGATCCTATAAGACTTTGCCTATTGTATCAGTCTGTCATGAGGGGCTTTGTCAAAGGCCATGCTAAATACGGCCATCTGGGCGGCACGGTGGCTCAGCGGTTAGCAGTGCAGCTTCACAGCACCAGGGACCTGGGTTTGATTCCAGCCTCAGGTGACTGTCTGTGTGGAGTTTGCACATTCTCCTCGTGTCTGTGTGGGTTTCCTCCGGGTGCTCCAGTTTCCTCCCACAGTCCAAAGATGTGCAGGTTAGGTGGATTGGCCATGCTAAATTGCCCATAGTGTTCAGGGGTGTGTGGGTTATAGGGGGATGGGTCTGGATGGTATGCTGCAAGGGGCGGTGTGGACTTGTTGGGCCAAAGGGCCTGTTCCCACTCTGTAGGGAATCTAATCTAATCTAATGTCCATATAAACAACATCTACTATCCTGCCCTCAATCATCTTTGTCATTATTCAAAAAACTCAAGCAAGTTTGTGAGACATGACGGTCCCTGCACAAAGCCAAGCTGTCTATGCAGACATTGAGGTGAAATTTGCTGTGATTTTAAGGTTCAATTAAAAATCCTAGCATGGGTTTTACATTTTTTTGGATTATTATGTCAATTTATGCCAAATTCGAGTTTGGAGATATTCCAATGCAGTGACATGAGAAATTCTCACACTGGGGCTGAAGGTAGACATTGGAGCTGCATCCATCATGGAAACCTCAAACCTGAAAAATCTGAAATTTACTGCATTAAACTGGTCATTTTAATTGACTAAATGTTACACTCTTGCTCTTAATTCTGCAATAACAGTTTGAATTTGAGCTAGTTTGGTGAATTATAGCAATATGATGGTAAGTTCCTATCCTAAAAGAACTCATTTAACACCAAGACATGCGGTTAAAACATTTATCCATTCACTTTTCGTTCCTTTAGTCTATTATTTATCTCTGCCGTCCGCCCCATTCTCTACATTTTCTGCTGCCCCATTCTCTGTCCTTCATTCATACTCCAAATATGGGGAAAGTGTCAAACATTATTACAAAACCAACCAACAAATCTACATTTTTCTGATATTAAGATGGGTTTTTTAAAATTTAAAATGACATTTTGTTGGTTACAGTTGCAGGCAGTGTAAAACTTGGTGCATGTGAGGTAGACTGCATGGTTTTATTCATTCATGGGATGTGGGTCACATTGGCTAACTCTACTTGCCTTGAACTGAAGGTCTTGCTGGGCTATTTCTGGGGCAGTTAAGAGCCAATCAGATTGCTATGAATCTGGAATTGCATGTAGGACTGCTCAGATAAGGATAAAGCACTCCTGGCTCTGTGGATTACCAATCCATGACAATACCACGACACCAACACATCCTCCTATTTTGCGCCTATATTCCTAAACTGTGCCACCTTAGAAAGCATCACTCAATTCGTTAAGTCTTCTAACCACAGCAGGAATGTTTGCCGATGTTTGCACAACGCGTATCACCATCCACAACTCCTCAGGTATTGAAGCAGTTCATATCCAAATACAGTAAAAACTGCACAATATCTAAGTTTGAGCTAACAAGTGGCATGCAACTTCTTGCACCACTCAAATGTCAGCTCCTACAGGAGACAATCCATCTTCCATCCCTTGACATTCAGTGGTGTTACCATCACTGAATTCCCCACTGTCAACATCCTTGGGGTTATCATTGACCAGAAAGTCAACAGGACTTGCCATATAAATACAGTGGCTATAAGAGCAAGCAAACAGCTAGGAATGCTGCAGCAAGAAACTCTCCTCCTGACTCCCCAAAGCCTGTCCACCATCTACAAGGCACAAGTCAGGAGTGTGATGGAATACTCCCCACTTGCCTGGATGAGTGCAGCTCCAGCAACACTCAAGAAGCGTGACACCATCCAGGACAAAGCAGCCTCTTGATTGGCACCACATTAACAAGCATCCACTCCCTCCACCACCCACACTCAGTAGCAGCAGTGTGTACTATCTATAAGACGCACTGCAGAAATTCACTAAACGTCCTCAGAGAGCACTTTCCAAACCTACGACCACTTCCATCTAGAAAAACAAGGGCAGGAGATACACGGGAACACCACCCCCTGCAAGTTCCGTTCAGGCAGCACACCATCCTGACTTGGAAATATATTGTCATTTCTTCAGTGTCGCTTGGTCAAAATCATGGAATTTCCTCTCTAACGACAGGGTCAACCTACAGCACACGGGCCTCAGTGGTTCAAAAAGGCTGCTCACCCCCATCTTCTCAAGGGGCAACTAGGGACAGTAAATGCTGGCCCAGCTAGTGATGCTCATGTCCTTCAAGTGAACTTTAAAAAAATCCTGCATTTCATAAACACTGCAGTCAGGATCCTTCCAGTTTTATTGATCATGGTGTAGAGTTTTTTTTTAAAGGCTGCATTCTCAAGATTTGAGCATTGCTAGAAAGGGCAATGTTTATTGCTCTTGACAGAGTAATACTTTACCACCTGCCTTAGATGTTGCAGCCACATACTTCAATACTGCTACAGTGCTGGAGGTGAGGATCTCCAGGAAACTGACGTGCAACAATGACACAACAGTCTAAATAGTCAGCCAAGAACTTACAGCTTACTGAATTTTCTGTTACATTAACGGGCCGAACATCCATAGGCCCTGAAGTCAAGTATAATTTCTGATGTATTTTCCATGGGTGAATCCCATGCCAGAAGCTGTAATGTATAAAATATAAATTCAGTGATCGGTGAGAGTTACAACATGATAATTTAGGATTTTATATATACACATCCTTTTTTTTAAAGTAATTTGTTTTTCTAATCAATCTGTTCACAGATGTTATTACACACCTCTGGTGCTGGTGGCACTTGGATCTGGGCCTCCAGTCCAGTGGTAGTGACACTACCACTGTGCCACAAGATGAGGTTTTTATGAAGTTGGCTCCAGACCTGAAATTTTATCCCCTCATTGACAAGGCCCAAACAATTGCATGGTCCTTTGTAGATGATCCAGGATTTCTAAAAAGGTAAATTCACCAAAGTCCCATTCTATGATTAGAGAGAGATAGCCCATTGGTGAGTTTAACCCGAGGGTCACCAAGCCTCAGGTGAGGTTGAGAAAGTTAACCTCAGCCAGTACAGGAATAGGGCCTGTGCTGTTGTTTTCTTACTGCATTGTAAACCAGCTTGCCAGCTAAGTGAGACAAAATACCTCCAAAGGAGTACTCTAATAGTGCTGTGCATGTTTTTGTTATTATCTGCAAAAGGCCCATTGCTCCTATCCCTATAGGTAACAAGGATTTGGCATGTTGTCAGGGTGAAACAGTTGGGAAAACTACGGCTGTGTCTTTGGCTCAGCACTCCGTGAATCCAACATTGTATCCATTACTTCCATCTCTGAAACATCACTCAATGTGACACCTGCTTTAGTTCCTCCTCTGCTAAAAACTTTACCCAGTTTTGGTCACCTTGGAGGCTTTTAAAAACTCATATTAATACAGCAGCTATTGTTGTGAAAAAGAGTCTGTCTCTGTCCAATGTTTTCCCGTCTCTGACAATCTTCTCCGTGATGTCTGAGATGAAACATTGTTATTTCGCCAGAAGATTGGGCCACAGAAATTTTCTCAGGCAGTATCATTGCATTCAGCAATGACACTGTCCAGAAGATTTGGACCAGGAGTTTTCTTCAACTGAATCTATACACACATTGCACATGTTCTATGAGTTGAATAATAAATATTTCGCAGCTATTAATAATCAAATCCACACCTTGTCTTTTCTAATATTAAATCACTTTTCAAGGTTACATGTACATTCAGAATTAAACATCAATTCACAGAGCAGAGGAAGTCAATGTCAAAGTAATGTATTTATGATTTTATAATCATGAGTGGTTTTGTGGGCAATATTTCAGTATCTAGGAAACTACAATTAACATATATCCACATAAACTACAGAACTGAGTAATTAATCTGAGAAATAAGCTCCAATTTTTAAGGATCTAACAACATTGGACTAAGTTGTTACTGAGTATTTTTGGTCCAGAAATTTCATAACCTTGGCAATTATTATAAGACAAACATTGAAATGGATCAATGAAACAATTTACTGTATTGTATCTAGCAGGATTTTAGAATGCTGGCACAACATCTGCCAGGAGTTCTGTACACATTTACAAAGCTGGAAAATTATTCAATTTTTTAAAACTATCATTGGCACACTAATGTCCTTCCCATTATTTCGACGTTGCAATTTACATTTCTTACATTTGTTTTGTTCTGCTTTTGCCTTCCTACTTCCTTCTTCCACTGTCAATCTCCATCAATCTACTTGGCTACACTTTGCGCTCTATTTCAGCCTCTCTCTGTCTCTGGTTGCATCAATATTTCTGTACACTGCAGTGGCTCCTTTCAGTATCTCTCCATCTCTGTATATGTGCCTACTGTACCTACCTGTGTCTATGTCTCTTTCTCCACCTCTTCATTGGACTGTTATTTATCTGCTGTGGTTTATCTGTTCCATCACTCACAATTCCTTCTCTGTTTCTCCACTTTGTCCTTTCTCCTCTGGAACATTAACCTTATACTTTTCAGCTTAAGCCTGGATATTGTCCAGTATGTGAGGAGTCTCGAATGGTGCTGAACATTATGCAATTATTGGTGAATATCCTAACTACTAGAGTCATAAAGTCATACAATGTGGAAACAGACCCTTCAGTCCGACTAGTCCATACCAACCATGTTCCCAAACTGAACTAGTCCCACTTGCCTGAATTTGACCCATATCCCTCCAAATCTTTCCCATTCATGGACCTGTCCAAATGTCTTTTAAACATTGTAACTGTACCAGCATTCACCACTTCCTCTGGCAGCTCATTCCACACATGAACCAGACCTTATGATGGTGGGAGGGTCATTGAGGAACAAGTTTTGGCCAGGGAGACTTCTGGAAATAATGTTCTGGAGCTGAGATGGCTAACCTCCAACAACCACAATAATTTTCCTTTGTGCCAGGAATTACTGCAGTTAGCAGAGAGTTGGCTCACTGGTTTTCATTGACACTAGTTTTGCCAGGGCTCCTTATGGATAGTTGGTTGAATGCTGCCTTGATGTCAAAGGAATCACACGAACTCCACTTCTGGAATTCAGCTCTTTTGTCCATGTTTAGACAAGATTGTGGGCGGCACGGTGGCTCAGTGGTTAGCACTGCAGCCTCACAGCGCCAGGGACCTTGGTTCGATTCCAGCCCTCGGATGACTGTCTGTGTGGAGTTTGCACATTCTCCGCGTGTCTGCGTGGGTTTCCTCTGGGTGCTCCAGTTTTCTCCCACAGTCCAAAGATGTGCAGGCTAGGTGGATTGGCCGTGCTAAATTACCCGTAGTGTTCGGGGATGTGTGGGTTATAGGGGAATGGGTCTGTGTGGGATGCTTCAAGGGGCGGTGTGGACTTGTTGGGCCAAAGGGCCTGTTTCCACACTGTATGGAATCCAATCTAAAAAAACAGATTGTAATAAGGCCAGGAGCTGAGTAGTCCTGGTTGAAATCAATTGGTGCATTGTGTATCAGTGAACAAGTTATTCCTTTCTTAGTGCCATTTGATGTCACTTTTAAAGACATCTTCAATTACTTCTGCTGAGGATAGAGAGAAGACTAATGTGGCAGTTATTTGCCACGCTGGGTTTGTCTTGCATTTTCAGACAGAGCATACTGGGCTATTTTCCATATTATCGGGAAGATGCCAGCATTGTAGCTTTACCGAAGCACCTTGGCTAAGGCACAGCTAGTTCCGGAGCAGTGCTATTGCTGGAATGTTGTCAGGGCCAAATGCATTTGCAATATATAAAGCCTTTAACCATTTCTTGACATCACATTGAGAGAGAATCAAATTGGTTGAAGACTGGAGGAAGCTGAGATGGATCAGTCACTTGGCACTTCTGGGTGAAGATAGATGCAAGTGATTTAGCTGCTGTCTGCACTTTGAGTACTGAGCTCTGTCATTATTAGTGATGGTGATATTTTTGGACCCTCTTCTTCCAGTGAGTTGTTTATTTGTCCAGTACCATTCACAAAAGATGTGGCAAGGCTGTACAGCTAAGATCCAATCAGTTGTTGCTTTTCAGACTGGAGGCCTGTGACCAGCGGTGTGCCACAAGGATCAGTGTTGAATCCACTGCTTTTCCTCATTTATGTAAATGATGTGGATGTGAACACAGGACTTATGGTTAGTAAGTTTTCAGATGAAACTAAAATTGGAGGTGTAGCGGACAATGAAGAAGGTTACCTCAGAGTGAAACAGCACCTTGATCAGATGGGCCAAAGGGCTGAGGAGTGGCAGATGGAGTTTAAGTTAGATAAATGTGAGGTACTGCATTGTGGAAAGGCAAATCAGGACAGGACTTATACACTTAATAGTAGGGTCCTGGGGAGTGTTGCTGAACAAAGAGACCTTGGAATGCAGGTTCATTGTTCCTTGGAAGTGGAGTTACAGGTAAATAGGATAGTGAAGATGGCATGTGGTATGCTTGCCTTTATTGGTCAGTGCATTGAGTATTGGAGTTAGGAGGTCATGTGTGACTGTATAGGGCATTGGTTAGGCTAATTTTGGAATATTGCGTGCAATTCTAGTCTCCCTTCAATAGTAAGGGTGTTGCAAAACTAGAAAGGGTTCAGAAAAGATATAGAAGAATTTTGCCGGGATTGGAGGGTTTGAGCTGTAGGGAGGGGCTGAATAGATTGGGGCTATTTTCGACTAGAGCGTTGGAAGGTGAGGAGTGACTTTACAGAAGTTTGTAAAATTATGAGGGGCATGGATAGGGTGAATAAACAATGTCCTCTCCAAGGCAAAGGTTAAAGATGAGAGGGGAAAGATATAAATAGGACTTAAGAGACGGCTCTTTCACACAGAGGGTGATGCATGTAGGGAACGAGCTGCCAGAGGAAGTGGTGGAGGCTGGTACAATTACATTTAAAAAGCATCTGGGTGGGTATATGAATAGGAATGGTTTAGAGGGATATGGGCCTAATACTGGCAAATGGATTTATATAGGATATCAGGTTACCATGGATGAGTTGGGCCAAAGGATCTGTTTCCATGCTGTACGTCTCTGGGACTCTGTGCCTGAAGGATTGATTAGTCTTGCCTATTGCATGCTGCCTCTGGGTTGGCATTGAAGTCATCCTGGGTGTCACTCCACTGGGTTGCCACCTCATTTTTAGATGTACCTGGTGCTGCTCCTGGCATGCCACCTGCACCCTTCATTGAACCAGGGCTGATCTCCCAGATTGATGGTAATCGTAAAAGTGGGATATACTAGGCCATGTTGTGACTGAACACAATGCTGGTGCACAGTACCATATGGATCCCCAGTTTTGAATTGTGACACCTGTACTATTTAATACACCAGTAGTGCCACACAACACAATTGACCAGGTACTGTAACACAATCATATTACTACTACTGTCTTGAGCAGAAAGCCGGAAACAGCCCTGACAGCAGTCAGGAAAGGCTGTAGGGTAGCCCCTTGACTATTTGCAATCTACCTGCAAGCGCTTATACATCTCAAAGGTCAGCTGCCCTCTAGTGGCACAATTAAATACTGTCTGGATGAAAATCTCTAACTTCAGTTGCCTCAGTCCGAATATTAAACTGACCACCATAAGTAGGTGATCTACAGCTTGTACCTTACAGTGCTGTTATTCCAATAGATTTGTAAACCATTCCTGATCTCTTCAATTCTGCATCCAAGAAACTTGAACATGTCCTTGAACGCTGCCAAAACAAAACATACATTAACCTACTCCCAATAAATTAATTATTCCACTTCTCACCAACTAGCCTAGATCAGCTGTGTAACAAGAGTTTGCCAACAAAGACCTCCACGAGTTAACAAAAATCCTAGTGTACAGGGCAGGAGCTGTTACCACATGCCCGTACCACAGTGAGACAAAAGAAATTCCACCAGCAACGCTTTCGCTACATCCTCTGGAGTAATTACAATTCAGAATGTTTACTTTAATGAGGTCAGAATTAAGAGCAGTGAGAAAACAATAGTCATCTTCCTCTGCTCTCCTTGGTAGAGTGATGGTGTCTATAATAAAAGGTTTAAATTATCTCTATTATATTTCTCCCAGAGGAAAAGAGTTGGTAGACAAGGGAATTCCTTAGTGGTACCAGCACCTCTGGGAAAGAGGATCATAAATTCCACTAGAAATATATGTCCAGATCCTCAGATCAGGATTAGAAACACTACCTCTGATCTTAATGTGACAAAAATATACACATTTATCTTTGTCTGACTTTTATGAGCGATCTTCTGATGGGCAATCACTTAGACATGACTCAACACAGAACCCCTTGGAGGGAGGGAGCAACACAAAAAAATCAGGCCAGAAGTCACATTCCCCTTTTCTGACATTATCTGATTTATCCTGGTAAGTAAAGAGGTTAAACATCCTAATGTTTCTTTGAACTTGCTCTGATCCAGCTGACCAGTTCAAAGACTACACTAAAAGTTGAATTTTATCCTTTTCTGATATTAAGATCAAGGTGCTGATGAAGAGTCATTGGACTCAAAACATTAACTCTGCTTTCTCCCCATACATGCTGCCAGACCTGCTGAATTTTGCCAGCAATTTCTGCTTTTGTTTAAGATGAAGGCGACAGAGAGGGAGATAAGTCCAAACTTAATTTATATATCATACGAACTGTGAGTTCCTGCCTGCACATTGTACTGAACTGGCCTTAGAGACAACCTGAGTATCATTTTGGGATTATTCTGTCTGCTGGAAGGTCATGAAAAATAGCAAAAGCCTTCAGGCTAGATTTATTTTGTTGTCTGGTTACTTGAATAAGAAGCAGAGACTAAACTGCTCGCACATTGCTGAGTTTCACAATATATTGAACAAAGTAGCTGGGGACAGGATTGAAGGTCACAGAATTTGTCTAGACAGGGATGATCAAACATGCCACAGGACACGGTCTAGTAACTGTACAGAAAAGCAGAGAGGAATATTATCTGCATGGAGCAGCCAACTGGGACGTTGCACATTTTACCTCTGTCCTTCGTAAAGGAGCTTTACAAGTTAGAGAAAGAAAAGGAAATGTCTAATTGTTAGTCAAATAGAATTACAGAGACCTCACAGAAAAAGGCCATTCAACTTCTCTATCCTGATTTTCGGGAGGAATGATTTTTAAGCTCCTCTACCCGAACTTTCTCCCATCAAAATATTTTCTATGCCTTCCGAACTTCCTGTGCATATTTCACTTCCACTTAGATGCATTTCTTTTAATTGTTCATTAAAATATGAGCAAGCAGTCTCCCCAAATTCACTTCAGGAGATGGATAGAGGTTTCCCAGTTTTTCCTGGACCGGCCTCAAGACTTTTCTGTCTCATTGAGGGGCAGCTTGGCTCACTGAGGGTTGGGGGAGAGTTTCGCCCATTTACTGAATGGTGGGTTAGGTGCTCCTGTTATCTTTTGTGGGATTGGATAAGGCTTGTTGGATTCTTTGAAAGCTAAAGGAGAACATTGTCTCGCATGACATGTAGTTTGGAATTTGTGATAGAATAGGCTATATGTTGTCCATTGAAGGAAGAGGTTTGATGGATCAAACATTTGTCCTTGTCCAATAATAATCTTTAAACAATAGAAGCAAAGTCTCAAATGTCCATTTCAGCTTTTTTTAGCAAATGTACCGAAGAGCTACTGAGCACACAGTTGCTATAGTTCCCATTACGCCAGGCAGAACAGATAAATGTTAAATGCTAAAATGCAGGGGAATTGGGATGAAGGGCCATGAGGTCATGCTGCAGCTCTATAAAACCCTGGTTAGACCACACTTGGAATATTGTGTTCAGTTCTGGTCACCTCATTTCAGGAAAGATGTGGAAGCTTTAGAGAGAGTGCAGAGGAGATTTAACAAGATGCTGCCTGGACTGGAGGGCAGGTCTTATGAGGAAAGGTTGAGAGAGCTTGGGTTTTTTTTCATTGGAGTGAAGAAGGATGCGAGGTGACTGATAGAGGTGCACAAGATGATGAGAGGCATAGATAGAGTGGATAGTCAGAGACTTTTTCCCCAAGGTGGAAATGACTATTATTGGGAGGAATAATTTTAAGGTGATCAGAGGAAGGTATAGGGGAGATGTCGGAGGTAGGTTCTTCACACAGAGAGTAGTGGGCATGTGGAATGTGCTGCTGGCAGTGGTAGTGGAGTCAGATATTATAGAGACATTTAAGCGACTTTTGGATAGGCACATGGAGGATAGTAAAATGTAGGGTATGCAGTGTAGATGGATCCCAGTAGGATAATAGGTCAGCACAACATCGTGGGCCAAAGGGCCTGTACTGTGCTGTACTGTTCTATGTTCTAAATGAGTTTAAGAGGAATATAAACAGTATCTAATCTCCTAAATTGACTTGCTGCATTCATATTTGTTTCAGCAAAAACTCGTACCTGAATGGTTTTTCCTTCAATTTTAAAAAGTACATTTTTCTGGAAGATTGCCATTAGCCATCACTAAGAAAGGATGTGACTGTGTTGGAGGCAGTTCAGAGAAGGTTTACTGTGATCATACCTGGAATAAGGCATTTATCTTTTGAGGAAAGATTGAAAAGGCTAGCCTTATAGTAGCTGGAGTGAGAGTTATTCAGCCTACCCCATGACTGAGCAAACACTTCAATGCCTTATACTTACTTCATCTCCATCATCCTCTCATGAAATAAAGAACAGCAGATGCTGGAGATCTGAAACACATATAGGGGGCCTCAGAAATGTCCGCCTTTCTCCTCAAATGAGGATTCCCTACTACAATGGTTGATTAACCCTAAGCCATGTCATACCTATATCCTGCACTTCTCCCCTCATCCCTTCTTTTCCCTCTCACAACAATGATAGTGTACTGCTGGTCCTCATTTTCCAACCCACTAGACTGAGCATGCATAGCCCTCTGTTATAGAGAACTACACAGGTTTACAAACGTCTGAGCAAGATAATTTCTCTTCATCTTACAGACTCCCTAACCAGGGAAAACGTCTTACCTACATAGAACATAGGACATAGAACATTACAGCACAGTACAGGCCCTTCAGCCCTCAATGTTGTGCCAACCTGTCATACCGATCTCAAGCCCATCTAACCTACACTATTCCATATATGTCCATATGCTTGTCCAATGACGACTTAAATGTACCTAAAGTTGGCCAATCTACTACTGTTGCAGGCAAAGCGTTCCATTCCCTTACTACTCTCTGAGTAAAGAAACTACCTCTGACATCTGTCCTATGTCTTTCACCCCTCAATTTGAAGCTATGCCCCCTCGTGCTCGCCGTCACCATCCTAGGAAAAAGGCTCTCCCTATCCACCCTATCTAACCCTCTGATTATTTTATATGTTTCAATTAAGTCACCTCTCAACCTTCTTCTCTCTAATGAAAACAGCCTCAAGTCTCTCAGCCTTTCCTCGTAAGACCTTCCCTCCATACCAGGCAACATCCTAGTAAATCTCCTCTGCACCCTTTCCAAAGCTTCCACATCCTTCTTATAATGCGGTGACCAGAACTGTACGCAATACTCCAAGTGCGGCCGCACCAGAGTTTTGTACAGCTTCACCATAACCTCTTGGTTCCGGAACTCGATCCCTCTATTAATAAAAGCTAAAACACTGTTTGCCTTCTTAACAGCCCTGTCAACCTGGGTGGCAACTTTCAAGGATCTGTGTACATGGACACCGAGATCTCTCTGTTCATCTACACTGCTAAGAATCTTACCATTAGCCCTGTACTTTGCCTTCCAGTTACTCCTACCAAAGTGCATCACCTCACACTTGTCCTACCAAAGTGCATCACCTCACACTTGTCCTACCAAAGTGCATCACCTCACACTTGTCCTACCAAAGTGCATCACCTCACACTTGTCCTACCAAAGTGCATCACCTCACACTTGCACAACTACCCTGTCTATCCCTAACTGCTTGAGCCTCGGCTTTTGGGAGATTTCTTATATATTCCTCAGTGAGGACAGACACAAAGTATTCATTGTATTGCTCTGCTACTTCTCTATTCTGCTTTATAAGTTCTCCTATCTACTCTTAACTGGAGCCACATTTGTTTTAGCCAGACATTTCCTTTTGATGCTCTGGATTGAGAGTGAAGCACATTGCTGTGGGTCTGGAGTCACCTGTAGGCCAGGCTGGGTAAGGACTGCTGGTACCTCTCCCTGAAGAACATTTGTAAACCAGAAATGTTTTGATAACAATTCAGTAACTATGGCCACCATTAGGTTAGATTTTTATTCCAGATTTCTTTTTAATTGAATTCAAATTTCACCAACTCCATGTTGAAGTTTGAAACTATGTTTCCAGAACTTTACAGAATCACCAAAAATGTTATGATGCAGCAGGAGGCAATTTGGCTCATTATGTCTTCATTGGCTGTTCAAATGAGCATCATTACCTGTTCCAATTTCTTGTCTTTATCCTCTACCCTGGCATATTATTTCCTTCCAAAAAACCATCAAGTAACCCTTTGAAAGCCTCAAATAAGCCTACCTCCACAACACTTCCTGCCTTAGGTCTGGATTGCTAGTCCATTAGCACTGGGCCAACACCTCTCCTTAATTAAAAAATATAAAATTCAGAGAAGGTGATGTGACCTGCTTAACACACACAGCAAACAAAACTGATGGACAAGAGAGAGTAACACGCTCCAAGAAAGAACAGCTAAAATGCAAGACATGATCCAACAAAGTTATGCAAAATTATCGATGAAAATGTGTGGGGTAAACAGACACTGAATTATGAAGCACTGTCAGCAGGAAGATACCATCAGCAATACATTATCAAAGAATGTCAGCTACTCTGATAGTTTTTAAACATCAGCTTTATACAGTCTGATATAAATATAGAAGTGCTGCTTCCTTAAATAACGAAAATAGCAGGAACAACAAGTACATTGAAAGAATGTGGGGCATGAATTCACTGCAAGAACATAATAGAAACAGAACTCCTAAGTGCCTTGACATTTGAAAAGATACAAATATGTAATCAAAATCCTGTTCAAGTAACTTGTATTAACACACCACCTTGCAGATACTGAATTACAACACTCAAAGACTATTATGTTGCCAAATGTAGCCTTAAGTTTTACTGTTGGTCTGCATTTGGCAGAGCAACTGACAGAGTAGTTCCCATGAGCTGAATTTAATACAGTCCCTCACTCTGCTGGAGTAGGTTGGCGGCTGGGGAGGGGATGGCGTGGACCGGCATGTTCCATAAAAATGGCATCATCTACTAATACTGTTCCCGATTCCAATTTGCTGCCACATCCTAAGTAGACTGGAATCCAGGATTGCTGTTGGAAGCCTTCCCTATTTAGATCAACTGAAGCCTTTATACAGCCAATTGATGGCCATGTAGGAACCTCCTCCCACTGCTCCTGGGACTTAACCCATGGGGGAACGAGCCCATGCCAAGTGTGGAACCAGCAACACTTATTGGGCTGGTGGCCGTTGAAGGTGAAGTGGGGGCTGGCATTGTGGATGTCCCATATCCATCAGAAACAGTCTCCAAGCTCTTCAGATCCCTCAGGTGTAATCTCCTGAGCTCCTGAATGATGTAGGCAATGACAAACCAGTTGGTAAAGCATGACAACAAAAACTGGACGCTCAACGTCAAGAGAAAACTGTCCAATTTTCCACCCAAGGTTTAAACGAGGAAAGGCTGAGGGACTTGAGGCTGTCTTCATTAGAGAGAAGAAGGTTGAGAGGTGACTTAATTGAAACATATAAAATAATCAGAGGGTTAGATAGGGTGGATAGGGAGAGCCTTTTTCCTAGGATGGTGACGGCGAACACAAGGGGACATAGCTTTAAATTGAGGGGTGGAAGATATAGGACAGATGTCAGAGGTAGTTTCTTTACTCAGAGAGTAGCAAGGAAATGGAACGCTTTGCCTGCAATGGTAGTAGATTCGCCAACTTTAGGTACATTTAAGTCGTCATTGGACAAGCATATGGACGTACATGGAATAGTGTAGGTTAGATGGGCTTGAGATCGGTATGACAGGTCGGCACAACATCGAGGGCCGAAGGGCCTGTACTGTGCTGTAATGTTCTATGCTCTATGTTCTAAACAGTGAGATGAGAATTTCATGAGTGGGCGGTGAGAGATGTTTTGTTTTTACCTAATTTTGCCTCATATGTATGCAGTTTGTGAATTTCCAGTTAGTGGAGAGAAATAACAATTCCCAACAGAAAACACAAAAACCCAATGGCTGCATTTTGCAGATGCCTTTTGGATATCCATCCTGGCAGCATTCCTCAACACCTCAGGGCATTTTCCATAAGCAGTGACCGCCTGCACCCTCCATCCAGAGGCTGGCATCACCAGGGCTCACATATGATACAGCTCAGCACTTCAGTACTGCCTTTAGGAGCTCACTGACATCTCACTGTGCAGTACTGCTGCCAGGCCACTTTGTTTGCAGGGACAGGAACCTGACCCTTGCAGCAGAACAGGGTTCATTCTCAGGCGGTCTAGTTTGCCTTCTTAGCTGTCACTCACTTTGAGGGTACATGGATGCTGACAGCATCTCAGCCTTGCCTCGTCTTTTAGCCCAGACAGATTGCCTACAGCTGGTGTCTTTATTAGCAATGAACAGTCAATGGGAACTATGATCAGTCTGGGAGCAGGGGGGCTGCACTTTCATCATTCAGGAAAGGGGAGATGGTATCCTGAGCCAGTGAATAGAAGTGCAGAGAGCGGGAGTGGTTCAAAGTTTTTGGGGGATGGCTACATGAAAGCCATTGAGGGAAAATTCTGCATGCAATATTGAGGCCATGCAATCAGAGTTAGAATGTGTAAGGTAGCATACCCTTGCAGAACAGAGAGTCACTAACCTTCTTGTGGAATAGCTGTGGACCGTGGACAGTGCTCACAACTGTTTCTGACCAGGCTGGTGGCATTAGACACAGTGCACAGCTCTGGTTTAAACTTGTGCCAGTTTTATGAACACTGCAGGGTCCCAGCAGCAGCTAACATCACAGGTGAGCGCAAAAGAGCATGACAGCAGTGTTATAAATGTGTGTTGCACACTTAATAAGATGAGCAGCTGAGAATTGTGACAGATAACTCGCTGGTACTCATGGTAAGAAACCCTCCATGAAACTCTTCAAAGTTTACACGTAGCGGTTTTTGATACAATTCACCTCTGACCCCCGTGTTTCCCTTCCCACAAGACCCCTCACCACAGCCTACCAGCCTAAATCCCTAAAGCTATGAGCACCACCATTTCTGATGGCCCCTCTAATCCAAAGTGTTACCTAAAATGTATATTCAAGCCACAGAGTAAGAATTGAGCACACAATCTTCTAGCTCAAAAAGAAACAGCAACAAATTGAGTTATCTGACACTTTGAGTAATTTTAGATTCCAGGTTACCAGTGCCAACCCTTTCCAGTTGATTTCAGATCTGGAAACTACAGATACATAAAATCAGGATTTTTATAAGTAAAATCCCACAATAAAGCTGTCAGTCAATCAGAAGGTGGAAAGGAGAGAGGAACTTGGTGAAAGCATAATCAAATACTTATCAAACTGATTGAGTTGTGGCTGATGAGTCTGTGGGACCAGGTGAACTAGATCCTAGAGTCTGGAAAGAGGTGGCTAATGAGGTAGTAGATCCCCTTGTGTTAATTTTCTGCAAGTAATTAGATTCTGAAAAGGTTCAATCAGACTAGAAGGTAGAAAACATAACCCCTCTTTCAAGAAGGGAGAAAGGGAGAAAGAAAACAGGAAACAATAGACCATTAAATATAAGAGTGAAATCAGGCTATTCAGGCCATCAAGTCTGTTTTGCCATTCAATTATGGCTGATGCAATTCTCAACCTCATTCTCCTGCCTTCAACCTGTGTCCTGTGATGCCCTGACTAGTTAAGAACTTATCTTAAATACACTCAATGACCTGGCCTCCACAATTTGCTGCAACAAACAGTTTCACAGATTAACCAGCCTCTGGTTGCAGAAATTCCTACTCATCTCAGTTCTAAAGGGTTGGCTTTTCACTGTAAGGCTGTGCCCTCAGCTCCCAGTCTCTCCCATTGAGAACATACCCAAAGGCCTCAACCACTCCTCATGTGACAAGCCCTTCAGAAATGATCTGAAGAAGGGTCTAGGCCTGAAACGTCAGCTTTCCTGCTCCTCTGATGCTGCTTGGCCTGCTGCGTTCATTCAGCTCTACATCTTGTTGTCTCAAATACTGTGTGCAGTTTTAGTCTTCTTATTTGGAGGTAATTCAGAAGATTGCAATCTGGAATGTGCATATTTTCTTGTAATGAATAATTGGAGAGGCTGGACTTCTTTTCACTAGAGTACTGAAGAGCAAGGGGTGATTTGATCAATGTATATAAGGAACTGACGAGGTGGATATGGAAAGGATATAATGCTGTAAGTCCAGAACTAGGAGCACTCTTTAAAAATTAGGCGTTACCCTTTTAGGACACAGGTGAGATTTCTTTTCTCAGGCATTTGTACAATCTCTGTTTGAAACTCTCTGCCTCAGAAGGTGGTGGAAGCAGTTACATTGAATAATTTTAAAAATGAAGTTGATAGATTTTCCTTAGGCAAAGAAATCAAAGATTACTAGGGATAGACGGAAGTATGAATTTTGAAACATTAACAGATCAGCCATAATCTTAATGAGGGGCAGAACAGGCTTGAAGAACTGAATGGCCAACCTCAGTTCCTAATTTGTACGTTTGTAGGTAATAAATCAATTTGTCCCCACTCCACATTTGCACTGTAAAACTGACAGAAAAATAAACAAAAATATTAAATCCAGAGGAGAAAAGGGAAAGAATCTAACAAGTTTCTGGTCTCTGTCACTCCATGTAAACAACAAATGAATAGAGAACAATAGAAAGGTAATGGTTATAAAATGGATTGTAGGTTAGTTTGTAATTCACAAATTCCTACTGGATTTCACAAAAGCAATTGTTTCTCCTCTAAATGCTTGGAATGGATAGATGTAATTACCTTTTGATTCATCAGCCAGGTTTCAAAAGGACACCGATTAAATAGATTTGATTAGATTCCCTACAGTGTGGAAACAGGTCCTTCGGCCCAACAAGTCCACACTGCCCCTTGAAGCATCCCACCCAGACCCATCCCCCTATAACCCACTCACCCCTGAACACTACGGGCAATTTAGCATGGCCAATCCACCTAGCCTGCACATCTTTTGGACTGTGGGAGGAAACCGGAGCACCCGGAGGAAACCCACGCAGACACAGAGAGAATGTGCAAACTCCACACAGACAGTCACCCGAGGCTGGAATCGAACCTGGGTCCCTGGCGCTGTGAGGCTGCAGTGCTAACCACTGAGCCACCGTGCCACCCCAAATAGCTTTAATCCCAGATCAAAACTTTTGAACAGGAGTGAAGAGTCAATATTTCATTTTTGGGTTTTGTTTGCAGATTTGTTATTGATGTGAAAGAGAGATCTGCTTTTTGTGTTTTTGTTACTGGAGGCACTGTTTTGAAGGGAAAGTCACTGAAGCAACTGAAAATGGCCAGGCCTAGAACACCACTCTGAGGAACTCTTCCAGTGATGTCCTGGAGCTAAGATTACTGACTTCCAACAACCGCAACCATATTCCTTTGTGCTAGGTATTACTCCAATTAATTTTGACACAGTGACAGTGAAGAAGTGATGATATAGACCATTCCTATACAGCTGGTTGCTCAAGTACGGTTAACTCCTGTCCCATTTTCCAAGTGCTCACTCATCAAGTTCCACACTGGAGAATTGATTCTCCAACACTGCTATTTACTGGTTGTGCAACTGCTTGATTTCCAAGCAAGGCAGCTGAATCATTTTGTAGCATTCTTACCCCAGCATCAGAACATTGAGCATTCAAATCCTATTGCAGTGTGTTGAGGATGTAATCTCAGCTGACATTGCAGTGCTGACGGAGCTGTACAATATGGGACTTTTTTTTCAGATGAGATGTTCAACTGATCTGCTGTCTGTTCCCTCAGGCAGAAGAAAAACTCATGGAAATGTCTTGAACAGCAGGATAGTTACACGTTTGCATCTGTAATGATTCTTCTTCTGAAGGAGAGTCATACCAGTCTTAAAACATTAACTCTGCTTTCTCTCTCCACAGATGCTGCTAAGCCTGCTGAGTTTCTCCACCATTCTGTGTTTGTTTTAGATTTGCAGCACTTACAGCGTTTTCCCATTTGTTAAGAGAGTTATCCTTGACATCTTGGCCGATGTTTATCACTCAATCAACATTATTAAAATAGAATATTCGATCATTATCACATTACTATTTATGGGAGCAAGCCTTTGTAAATGGGCTATTGCATTTAATATATGTTATACAGGTATTTCTGATATAACGCTTGTTTTATTAATGTGAATTGGCTGTAACACAAGTGATAAATAGTGGACACTGCCTGGATTAGACAAACTCTCTACTGCACAGGTATAGTGATTTTCTATACCAATTTCCCAATAACACAATTTTCTTTGGTGCAGTGTCACATACGAATGCAACTATCGCGTTATAGGAGAAATACCTGAAGTGAATGCACTTCAAATAATATTTTATTGGCTGCAGTGTCACTTAATCAAAGAGTCATAGAGATATACAGCATGGAAACAGACCCTTTGGTCCAACTCGTCCATGCCGACCAGATATCCTAAATAAATCTAGTCCCATATGCCAACATTTGGCCCATATCCCTCTAAACCCTTCCTATTCATGTACCCATCCAGATGCCTTTTAAATGTTGTAATTGTACCAGTCTCCACCACTTCCTCAGGCAGTTCATTCCATACATGCACCACCCTCTGAGTGAAAAAGCTGCCCCTTAGGTCCCTTTTAACTCTTGCCCCTCTCACCTTAAGCCAAGCTACATTCATATACAGAGATCCATCTCTGTAAACTAAGGAATAGGTCCAGGTCTTGGTGCCTTTTTATGAATTGCCCAAGGCTTAGAGTTTATTCAATGTTTCAACCAGACAATGTTTCAGCCTTGATAACAAAGTGTGGAGCTGGATGAACACAGCAGGCCAAGCAGCATCTCAGGAGCACACAAGCTGACGTTTCGGGCCTAGACCCTAGAAAAGGTCTAGGCCTGAAATGTCAGCTTTTCTGTTCCTGAGATGCTGCTTGGCCTGCTGTGTTCATCCAGCTCCAAACTTTGTTATATTGGATTCTCCAGCATCTGCAGTTCTCATTATCAATGTTTCAGCCTTGACTGCTTTTCTGGTTCACCACTATCTTAGTGAAGAAATTTCTCATCATTTCAGTCTTAAATGGGTTATATTATATCTTTAGACTGTGACCCTGGTTCTGGACTCCACTGCCATCAGGAACATTTTTCCTGCATCTACACAATCTGGCCCTATTAGAATTTGATCGGTTTCTATGATACCCCCTCATTCTCTTGAACTCCTACACATATAATCCTAACCAATTCAAACCTCTCCTCTCCATCAATCCTGCCATTCCAGGAATCAGCAACATGCTTCATTCCCTCTAAAACAAGAATATCCAAAACTGTACACAATATTCCAGCTGTGGTCTCACCAAGGCTCTGTGTAAATACAGCAAAACATCTCTGCTCCAGCACTCAAATTCTCTCACTATGAAGGCCAACATACTATTTGCTTTCTTGACTGCCTACGGCAGCAGCTTGCTTACCTTCAGCGACTGGAGGAGATCCAGGTCTCATTGCACATTGCCTCCTCTCAATTAATAGACATTCAGATAATCATCCGCCTTCCTGTTTTTGCTATCAAAGTCAATAACCTTACATTTATGCACATTATACTTCATCTGGCATGCACTTGCCCACTTACTCAACTTCTCCATTTCACATTGAAGCAGCTTTTCATCGTCCTCACAGCACACCCTCCCACCCAGCTTTCTGTCATCTGCTAGTTTGGAAATATTTAAGATGGTGTAAAAATTGGAGAGGTGGTAAGTAGTGAGGAGGATAGCCTCAGGCTATAAGGGGAAATATTCGGGCTGGTCACAAAGACTGATCAATGACAAATTGAAGCCATTCCAAATAAATGTGAGGCGATGGGCTTGGGCAGAACAAACAGCGCGAGGGAATATGTGATCAACAGTTGGATGCTGGGAAGCACTGAGGGTCGGAGGGATTACAGCTACACTGCTCCTTTAAAGTATCAGGACAAGTGGATAATGTGGCTAAGAAGGCATAAGGTGCACTTGCCCTGGTTAGTTGAGCAGCGTTGAAGGCCTGGGACTTATAAAACGTTGGCCACAGCTACAGTATTGTGTGAAAATTTGATATTCACATTATAGGAGAAATGTGTTAGAAGTGGAGAGGGTGCAGAGGAGGAGATTTGCCACAATGTTGCCTGGGCTGGAGAGTTTTAGTGATGAAGACAGACCAGACACACTGGGCTTGTTTTCCTCACAGCAGAGGAGATTGAAAAAGACATGATTGAGATGTATAAAATTGAGGGACATAGATAGGGTAGGCAGGAATGAACTTTTCCTCCTGGCTGGAGGGATCAATGACTGAGACATAGATTTAAGGTAAGAGCCTCTTGGGCTGACAAGTGGCAAGTAACATTTGTGCCATACAAATGCCAGGCTATGACCATCACCAATAAGAGACAATCTAAGCACCACCTCTTTAGATTCAATGGTGTTGCTATCACTGAATTCTCCCGCTATCAACATCGTGGGGTTGTTAACATTGACCAGAAATTCAACTGAACTCACCACAAAAATACAGTGGCTACAACAGCAGATCATATGCCAAGAATACAGCAGCAATTAACTCACCTCCTAACTCCCCAGAGCCTGTCAATTACCTACAAGGCACAAGTCAGGAGTGTGATGGAATGCTCCCCACTTGCCTGGATGGGTGTAGCCCCAACAACACTCAAGAAGCTTGACACCATCCAGGACAAAGCAGCGGCTTGATTGGCACCACATCCACAAGCATCCCACTCCCCCCACCACCAACACTCAGTAACAGCAGTGTGTACTATCTACAGGATACTCTGCAGAGATTCACCAAACATCCTCAGACAGCACCTTCCAAACCCACGACCACTTCCATCTAGAAGGACAAGGGCAGCAGATACACGGGAACACCACCCCCTGCGAGTTCCCCTCCAAGCCATTCACCATCCTGATTGGGAAATATATGACCGTTCTTTTACTGCCATTGAGTCAAAATCCTGGAATTCCCTCCCTACTGGTATTGTGGGTCAACCCACAATAGGTGGACTGCAGCAGTTCAAGAAGGCAGCTCACCACCACCATCTCAAGGAAGATGACTGTTTTGGACCAGTATGGACACAATGGGCTGAAAGGCCTTCTTCTGTGCTGTAGATCTCAATGACTGTATGATATTTAGTTCCCTCATCCAAATCACCAATATATACTGTGAATATCTGGGATCCTAGAAGTAATTGATCACTGAAGTACTCCACTAGTCACTGCCTGACACTCCAAACAATATCCATTCATTTCTATTCTTTCCTGTCTACCAACCAGCTTTCTATTCATGTTGATACACTATCCCTATCCAATACACTTTAATTTTACACACTAATGTCCAAATAAATCACATTCACTAGCTCTACAAGTTACATTCTCAAAGAATTCCAGTAGATCCATCAAGGAAGATTTCCCTTTTGTAAATCCTTGGATTGGAGCAAAGCTGTACCATTATTGGGTAAATTCAATAACGTGTACTCCCATCTAGTTCGGTTCCTAACCAGAACAACAGCCTGTACATTACCATTATTGATAAAGGTTTATATTTCAGATTTATTCACAGATTTTTAAATTCCACCAGCTGTCATGGTGACATTTGAATTCAGAACATTAGCTTGAGATTACCAATGTAGCAATATTATTGCTATACCACCATAACAATAATTATGCTGAGGTGTAGCATTGATGTTGAATCATTCGATAAAAATCACTCGAACAGAGTGCAAGGGCACACTTTCCTGTAGCTTTTCTCAACCTGCAATCAAAAATGCTTTGCCTAACATTTTTACTCAAAAGACAATGCCCTTTAAATAAAAAGGTCAAACCACAAAACTAAAACCATAATTCTATTCAGGCAAGTACTTAAATTACTGATTCTGCTACAACTGCAGAATTTTATTTACACTTAAATCAATACAACGAAGGCAAATATCCCCAGAGAGCAGAATGTGGAGATCAACCTTCTCGACTAGCGTGTGCCAGAAAATGTTATTACAAACAATCAGAACAAGATACAGGTTAGCCTTTCATAATACATCATTCCTAGCAATGAATGGACAAAAATAGATATCTCTACACTAAAGGTGCTGAAAGGATAAGTGAGATAAATTTCTCATAATTTGTCAGAATATCACCAAGAACAGGCTTATGTACAAGAGTGACCTATCTCAGTAGAACTCAAATCACCAAATGATAACGAGCATTAATTGAGCAAATTTTCCTAAGAGAAATTCAACTACAAAAGTATTTTTAAATATCTATTTTCAGAAACAATTAAACATGTAACTAAAGTGCCCTTGGTTTCTCTGCAAACACTATCCTACTCATTTCAAGATCCCAAACTTTATAATATTTTGTTGATTCAATTCCTACTGCCACCAAAGCACACAGGAGATTATTTTAGTAGCAAAAACAGGAATGCAGGTTATTACTAGAATGGCGATAGATTGAGAAAAGGGAGGTGCAATGAGACCTGGGTGCCCTCACACACCACTTGCTGAAAGTAAGTATGCAGGTGTAACAGGCAATGAAGAAGGAAAATGGTATGTTGGCCTTCATAGCGAGAGGATTCGAGTACAGGAGCAGGGATGTCTTGCTACAATTATAATGGGCCTTGGTGAGACCATGATGGAGTACTGTGTGCAGATTTGGTTTTATTTGAGGAAGGATGGTCTGGCTATGGAAGGAATGGAACAAAGCTTTACCAGACTGATTCCTGGAATGGCGGAATTGACATAGGAATCAGATTGGATCAGTTATATTCAATGCAGTTTCGAGAATGAGGAAGCATCTCATTTAAAGCTATAAAATTCTAACAGGACTAGGCAGGGGAAAAACAGGACGTTGCCAACGACTGTGTAGTCCAGAACCAGAGGCCTCAGTTTAAAGATAAGAGGTAGGCTATTTAAGTCTAAGATGAAGAGAAATGTCTTCACCCAGAGAGTGGTGTACCAGTGGAATTATCTGCACAGGAAGTGGTCGAGGCCGAAACATTGAATGTTTTCAAGAATGAAATAGGTATAGTTCTTAGTGCTAAAGGGATCCAAGGGTACGGGGAGGAGGCTGGAGCTGGATATTAAGTTGAATGATCAGTGATGATCATACTGACTGGTAATGCAGGCTCGAAGGGCTGAACAGCCTACTCCTGCTCCTATTTTCAATGTTTTTATGGTGAAATTTAAGTCATCTCATATATGGCAAGATTAAAGAGAATTTTATCTAAAAAAACTGACAAAATACTTTTAGATACAGTTATTAGTATTAAAGTAATTATTAGTGGTATGTTAATTGTGTTGTCAAGGTTAGGAGTACACAAGTGAAGAGCATTTATTGATTATATTCATTGAATACATTCTAAAGAAAGACTTTCTGTCGGGGTTGTCAGTAGATAAATCACTGGCTAATTTAGTTAATTTTTATTTTGGGGTTTTCCAAAAGACCACAAAAGAATTGCTAGCTCTTTCATTTTTTGAAGGGACTGCTTCTGATTTTTTGCACTTCAGCTCCGTACACCTGGTGAAAGAGTCACTGAGTCATACAGCACAGAAACAGATCCTTCAGTCCAACTTGTCCATGCTGACTAGGTTTCTCATTTGCCTGTGTTTGGCTCATATCCCTCTAAAACATTTCTTATTCACGTACCTGTCTGAATAAAAACCAAAAGAACTGCTGATGCTGTAAATCAGAAACAAAACCAAAATTTCTGGAAAAGCTCAGCAGGTCTAGCAGCATCCACGAAGCAAAATCACAGTTAAAATCTCGGGGTTTAGTGACCTTTCCTCAGAGCATGCACCTGTCCAAATGCCTTTTAAATGTTGTAACTGTACCTGTAGCTATCACTTCCTCTGGCAGTTCATTCCACGTATGAACCACCCTCTGTGTGAAAACATAGTCCCTCGGGTACCTGTTTGGCCAGCTTGTGCCAAGTGAAGTTAGTAAATTGGAGGACCTGCTTATTAGCCTAGTCTTGGACTTGGCCAATGTAATCATCAACAGGTCCAAGCAGTGAGATGTTGACGGTGGGGGTAGTCATTCAACTTGACTGCTTGAGTTTCTTCCACAGCTATGTATGCTCCTACATGTCCCAGGAGAGGTAACTGGTAAACTAGAGGCTTTCCATGACCAGTGGATGTAAAAGACCCAAAAGCATGGATCCCTTACGCTGAACTATTGTATTAATTAAAATTTCATAAGGTTCAGTAAAATATTTGAGTTTTGTTACATTGCCCTTTGAAAGGTCTGTAATTCAAACAAAACAAAATTGTTCACAATTTGGATAGCCTAGCAAGGCCAGCATCTCTTGCCCATTCCTAACTGCCCTTGGTGGGATAGTGGTGAGCTGCCTTGTTGAATTGCTGTAAGTTCACATGGGGTGCTAACACCCTCAACGCTACATGAAAGGACCTCCACAATTTTGACCCAGCAACAGTGAAGGAGGAGTAATGTGGTACAAGATCAGGATAGTGTATGGTGGTTAAATTCCATGCAGTTGCTGCCCTTGACCCTCTAAACAGTAGAAAACATGGGCTTGAAGAAACCCTGGCAAGTTACTGCTCTGAGTCTTGTAGGTGGGAAACACTGTGGTCACAGTGCATTGGTAATGAATGGAATGATAGTTAAAGGTGGGGAATAGGGTGACAATAGACAAGGCTGCTTTCTCATAGATGGTGCTGAGATTTTTGATTGTTGGTGGAGCTGTAATCATCCAGGCGATTGGAGAGCACTCTATCACACTCCTGGCATGCCCTGTACATAGTGGACAGGCTTTGAGGAGATAGAAAATAAGCTCCTTACCTCAGAATTCCTAGATTCAGACCTGCTCTGTCAGACACAGTATTAAAATGTTTGATCCAGTCCAGTCTCTGGTCAGTGGAAATGAATGAATGATTTTATTTTCACATGCATTTTACAGTAAGAATACAACAAAATAAAGTGAAAAGCTTTCATTTGTTGCCACAATTCAGTGCCATTTTGAATAGTTTAAGAATAACTGAAAAAAGGAAAGATATAACTAAAAGAGAGTCCATCAGTCCTGAGCCAGCACATCACCATCAACAACAGCAGCACCGCCATTTCTCCACCATCACCGCGCTGCTTTCTATACTGGACCCAACCAACACTGAAGTTGCCGATCCTCAGGTGTAATCTTTTACAGTTCCGAGGGTCACCGGACCTGAAACATTAACTCTGATTTTTCCTTCACAGATGCTGCCAGACCTGCTGGGCTTTTCCAGCAACTTTGTTCTGTAATCTTTTGCCACTGGGCCAATTCTCTTTCACCATCACCTCACTGCCACTTGCACCAGACCTACCAACAATGGAGTCATGTCTCTTGCTGCTGGGCGATGTTGCTGTGATGTCCTTCTGCCACTACTTGGCCACCACCACCACCAGACCTTACGATGAAGTAGGTGGTCAGCAGGCCATCAGCAGGAGTTTTCTGTGTCTGTGTTTGACCTGACACCATGAGAGTTCAGGGCCTGGATTCAATGTTGACAACTCCCTGATCAAGTCCTTCCCAACCACGCATACCGCTGTGCCATCACCTCTATTGGTGGGATTGGAAATATCCAGGGTTGGTGATGATCGTGCCTGGTGCATTGTCTGCAAGGCAATATTCCATGAGTATGACTGTCAGGCTGTCGCTTACCTTTTCTGTGGACAGCTCTCCTAGTTATGGCACAAGCCCTAAGATGGCATTAAGAAGGATTTTGCAAGATCAATAGAGCTAGGTTTGCCATGTTTTTTCTAGTGCCTAGATTAATACCAGGTGAGATAACAAGGTGTGGAGCTGGATAAACACAGCAGGCCAAGCAGCATCAGAGGTGCAGGAAGACTGACGTTTCAAGCCTAGACCCTTCTTTAGAAAAGCTGCAACAGGGTTTTCCTGTTCCTCTGATGCTGCTTGGCCTGCTGTGTTCATCCAGCTCTACACTTTGTTATCTCAGATTCTCCAGTATCTGCAGTTCCCACGAGCTCTTAATATCAGGTGGTCTGCCTTGTATAATTCATTTTAGACATCATGGTGGTTTATATGACTGAATACCTTGATCAGGCTATTTCAGAGGGCTGTAAAGAGTCAACCCACATTGCTGTGGGTTGAGAACCACATGGAGGCCAGACCAGGTAATGATTGCAGACTTCCTCTTCAGCACATTAGTGAACGAGATGGGTTCTTACAGTAATTGACAACAGTTTCATGGTCACTATTAGATCAGCTTTAACTTACAAATTTTTTTATTCACAGAACTTAAGTTCCACCAGCTGCTGCAGTGGCATTTAGAACATAGAACATAGAACAGTACAGCACAGAACAGGCCCTTCAGCCCACAATGTTGTGCCGACCATTGATCCTCATGTATGCACCCTCAAATTTCTGTGACCATATGCATGTCCAATAGAACAGTACAGCACAGAACAGGCCCTCCAGCCCACAATGTTGTGCCGACCATTGATCCTCATGTATGCACCCTCAAATTTCTGTGACCATATGCATGTCCAGCAGTCTCTTAAATGACCCCAATGACCTTGCTTCCACAACTGCTGCTGGCAACGCATTCCATGCTCTCACAACTCTCTGTGTAAAGAACCCACCTCTGACATCCCCTCTATACTTTCCTCCAACCAGCTTAAAACTATGACCTCTCATGCTAGCCATTTCTGCCCTGGGGAATAGTCTCTGGCTATCGACTCTATCTATGCCTCTTATTATCTTGTATACCTCAATTAGGTCCCCTCTCCTCCTCCTCCTCCTCCTCCTTTTCTCCAATGAAAAGAGACCGAGCTTTTAAACCCATTGTCTCCAGAACATTTGCTTGGGCCTCCAGGTTACCAGCCTGGTTTCATTTTCACCAGGTCACCATAATAATATGCAATAACAATACAAATATCACCGCTAAATTTGTTCAACTGTTTACTCAAAAGCTTGTAAAACAGAGACTTGTAAGACACTGGGGTCATTGGGTAGTTCTCAGACCTATGTCATTAAAATAACTGTACCAAAGCCAGTATCCCATTAGCAAGACCCACTTTATTTACTCATACACAGTACACTGGCTACAACCAGCCAGCATAGAGGCAGTCACCTGAACTGAGGAGATTCTTATGCCCTGGTCATATTAGTCAGCCAGGCCTTTCCTGATTGGCCCAGCTTAACAACCCCAATCAATGACCTCATAGTCAACAAGGTCAACCTGGTTCCAATCATCACATCCATGCAGCATTCCTTACATGAGAAAAGGATTCATCTAAATTCACACTTCTCAATTTGGCTCGTGATCAATGAAACATTTGTGTGACCAGTACAAGAAAGTCATTAGAATCCGTTGCTGCTACACCACTCAGTGCTCAATAGGACTCTTGCATATACATAGGATGTATCTTACGCCTCCTAGCTTTCTTTCTTAGCAGTCACTCACTTGCGCTAATATTGTGACTCACAGAACCTTTGGTATGCATTGGCTTTTAGCACAGACAGAACAGAAAGCATCTTGTCATGCTTGGCAGTATTGAACTGTCGTGGGGATGGACAAGGTGCACTATGGCAATGGGCTATTTCAACGTCACATCCATAACATGTGCCAGCAACTTATGCCGCAATCAAATGGTGTGGCAATGTCTGAAAGAAACCAGTTCTTAATGAGATCAAGGGGGGACTATGAACAGGCAGGGGGACCAAGCATCTGTTATGGCGCTCAAACAATTATAGAACAAGGGATTAACTAAGTCGGCCAGTCATTTAATCCTAACACTGTCAAGGGATAAAGCCAAGGTCAGTCCTGCACATCAACTCCAGCCAGACCAAGGTATACAGGTCCATCAGTCAGAAAGCTAAGGAGGCATCAGTCAAGGGGTAGGTCATGTTCAGTCATGGTTGTCCTCAAAGGCTGGGCCAGTCCTAGGAGGTTGATAATAATGGCCAGCAGTCAGGGTTTTGAACTAAATGGAAAACTCGAGTCTGGTTGTGGTATACTGTGATGTTGAGGGGATAATGACAGTGAGGGGGTTATGGTGGGGTTGGTAGTGGCACTAGACCAAATATAAAGGTGGAATCTGATACAGCATAGAATTAATTGGATCCTGTAAGAGGGGAAGATTTTCTCAAGTCACCACCATTCTGGCTTCAATGGGAGGACAGTGGAGCCCAATTGTGTGCATGGCAATGTGGTGAACCATGGCCTGAGGGGTGCTTTTGGGGATATTGACAGTTAAATGGTTTGGATGAGGACATAGGGGAGCCTAAATTTGACAGGCTGACTTGGTTACAAACTGGAACACTAAGAATGGCAGCAATCCTGATGATTACTCACAAGCAAACAAACTTGATGCCATACGTCTTTGACCAAAGTTCAAGTGCACAACAAGGAGAGCAGTTGGCTGGCAATGCATTCAAAGTGAAAGGAGTAGGTTTATTTCTTTGGTCTGTCTGGGGAAGGGTGTGCACCAAGCAGGTATCGAACAACTCAGTGATACCATACTCCTGCTATCAAACTGCACGACGTGCACAGTTCATGCATTGGCCAACAATGCACAATACAAGTCTTGACCTCAAACAATCATAACCATCTTATTGCTTACAATAATTGAATCTTTGTCATCTTTGCAAAGCTGATGAGATCACAGGTGAATTTTTCAATGTTATCTGAGCTCACCAGTGCAGAAACACATGCCACAGGTATCACTGCTGTACAAGGGTGAATTCCATGTTTAGGCTATTGGTTTGTAGGCTCCTGAGGTGGACTAGGTGGTGCTGCTCCTCCATATGGAATGTAGCCCATAGCTTGAAATAGCCCATTGCCATAGTGCACCTTGCGGGTGGTGTCGTTGTGACACTGGAGGAGGCCCAGGATGGACATGTCACCCAGGGAGTGGGAGGGGGAGTTAAAATGATTGGCAACCAAAAGGTGTTGTCGTTTGTCGCATACAGAATGCAGATGCTCTACAAAACGGTTCTGAATCTCTGCTTGGTCTCAATGATGTCGAGGAGGCCACGTCGGGAGCAGCAGATATAGTAGACCTAGTTGACGGATGTGCAAGTTCACTGGGTTGGCTAGACATGAAGCTTTCAGTGCATCCCTCAAGTGCTCTTGATCCTCCTCTCCATCCATCTCCTGGATCATTTCTGAAAACCCAAGCCCTGTTTTTCAAGGACCGCAACTTTCCCCCCTCAGTGGTCAAGAACACCCTTGACCGTGTCTCCCCACTTCCCGCAACTCATCCCTCACATCCACTCCCTGCAATAACAACCAAAACAGAATCTCACTTGTCCCCACGAACCACCCCATCAACCTCCGGATCCAACACATCATTCTCCAACACTTCCGCCATCTGCGATCCGACCCCACCATCAAAGACATTTTTCCCTCCCCACCCTTGTCTGCTTTCTGGAGGGTCCACTCTCTCCAGGACTCCCTTGTCCACTCCACACTCCCCTCCAACCCACCACACCCGACACTTTTCCCTGCAACCACAGGAAGTGCTACTACACCTGCCCCTACACTTCCTCCCTTCACCACCAACCCAGGCCCCAAGGAGACCTTCCACATCAAGCAGATGTTCACCTGCACATCTGCCAATGTGGTATACTGCATCTGTTGTACCCGGTGTGGCTTCCTCTACATTGGGGAAACCAAGCAGAGGATTGGGGATCACTTTGCAGAACACCTACGCTTGGTTCACACTAAACAACTGCACCTCCCAGTCGCGAACCATTTCAACTCCCCCTCCCACTCCTCAAATGACATGTCCACCGTGGGCCTTCTGCAGTGCCACAATGATGCCACCCGAAGGATGCAGGAACACCAACTCATATTCCGCTTGGGAACCCTGCAGCCCAATGGCATCAATGTGGACTTCACAAGCTTCAAAATCTCCCCTCTCCCTACTGCATGCCAAAACCAGCCCAGCTTGACCCCACCTCCCTAACCTGTGCTTCCTCCCACCTATCCCCTCCTCCCACCTCAGGCCCCACCCCCATCTCCTATGGACTATCCTCATCCTGCCCCCTTGACCTGTCCACCCTCCCTGAACTGACCTGTCTCCTCCCAAACTCCCCACCTACACGCATCTTTACTGGTTCCATCTCCGCTTCTTTGACCTGTCTGTCTACTCTCCACCTATCTTCTCCTCTATCCATCTTCTATCCACGTCTCCCTCTCTCCCTACTTATTTCTGAATCCCCTTCCCCTCCCCCATTTCTGAAGAAGGGTCTAGGCCCGAAATGTCAGCTTTCCTGCTCCTATGATGCTGCTTGGCCTGCTGTGTTCATCCAGCTCTACACCTTGTTATCCCTGTTATTGTCTTCATGGCTTGATTATATGACAGATTCTCCTGCAATTGAGTGAGGTGAAAGTGAATGGAAGAGTTACTAGTGATGGTGTTGGAGTAAGAGAGGGTGATCTGTCCCCAGTGTGTCAGTAGGAAGCACAGAGAGCAGGAGTGTTAGTAATTTAGAAAAATGTGGTGTGTGAGGACCACTGAGTGGAAGTGCTGCTTGCAATAGTGAGAGTTGTGGACCATGTGCCTAGGTGGTCTTACAGAGCACTGTCAGAGCTAGACTGTGAGGTAGCTGACAGAGGATAATGGCATTTAGCTTTGCAGAATCCATAAGATCATTGACATGCAAAGCTGGACATTATGTTTTGTGTCAACAACAGCACCAGATCAAGAACCTGTCTGGTTTGAGGCTGCCTGACTTTGGTGGCAAGGGCTTTGTTGCAAGTCTGCACGATAAAGGATAACCCTCCTCTCCATCATACTCCACCAGCACCTCAGGCTGTCCAAAAAGTGGGGTATGAGCTTTCCCTTCCTCAGTGATAATGGATCAGTAAAAGGTACAGACCATAGGGCTGTTCCCTCATTAGAGAGACAAATAATGTGGTTTAACCTGATGGTCACCACACCTCAGGAAAGGGGAGAAATTGAGAAGGAGAATACTTCATTGTGATCTCAGCTAATGTAGGAATTAAATCCATGCTGTTAGCATCACTCTGCAACCAACAGATTCTTGATACTTCCCCCAATGGGAACACATTTCTTTCCCTCTCTACTCTGTCTAGACTTTTCAGCAGTGCTCCCTCTAATTCCTTTCTTCTGTGTGGGCCTCTGCGGTCTGAACATGGCAGGGACTTCTGGAACTAAGAGTCAGTGCAACGATCCACACTGGCAAGCTAAACACCATACACAGAATGTTGGAACGGCTGCACACAGCCCAGAGTGAAATCACACCTCGTGGTTTTGGACATGTCAGTCAAATCTCCCAACATCCTTTTTCCCACCAAGAATAGTCCCTTCTTCTCCAATCTGCCAACAGTTCCTCATCCCTGGAACCATTCTTGTGAACCTTTACCACACCTCCCTAATGTCTTCATATCCTTCCTAAACTGCGCCACTCAAAACTGTATGAGGTTTTATTGTGACCAAATCTGCGCTTTGTACAAGTCTAATAATAACTTCCTTGCTTTTGTTCTTAGTCCAGGATCCTGTCTGCTTTATGTATTGGTTTCTCAAATAGTCCTGCGTGTTTCAATTAAATGTGTATATTGTTCCATTTCATGCCAGAGGAACAATTTCTCTGTAATTCTTCAAAGTTTCATTAACTCTTGTTTTGTAAAATGGTAACAATGATTAAATGCACTCGGGTTCCTCGGCCACTGACTGAGCTGGAAATAATATGGTTCAGTGCATTGCAAACATCTTCAATAATTTTGTGAACTTGTAAAGAGAACTTTTTATGTAACTATTTAATATATGACAGTGAATCTCTTCAGTATAATTGTACAACTGATGCCACCTCACACTTAGGGTGTTGAGATCTACTTTGGGCATCAACTCCTGTTCCACACCTTTTATGATATTCAGTTCTATTGCTGTCAATAGAATTAATTATCAGGTGGACTGTAAGGTATGATATGATTTGCACTTCAAGACAGCTACAGGGAAAAACACGATAAAAAGAAGAAATTATTTAGTTAATAGTATCAGATGAGGCAAAGGGCGATGTTGACAAAAGCTCCTCCTCAGGCAGCTGTTCGAAGCAGGGTCTGCAGAGAAAGAGCAAGAGAGAGGTGGGTGGGCATGAGAGAGGAACCCACAGAAACTGACGGGCTCTCCAAACATTACACAATTGTCCCCCTTAATACTACAGGCAATTTAGCATGGCCAACCAACCTAACCTGCACATGTTTGGACTGTGGGAGGAAACCCATGCAGACACAGGGAGAATGGGCAAACTCCACACAGACAATCACCCTAGGCTGGGATTGAACCTGGGTTCCTAGAGCCATGAGACAGCAGTGCTAACCACTGTGCCACCATCCCACCCCTAATACCTTGCTATTAGAAGTATTCAGCAATGCTGACTGGAAGCTCAAGAGTCTCACTGCAGTATTAGATTAATAGATAAACTTTCACTGTGATCCAAAGTAATGAAGAGCAGTTGTTCATCCCTGGTGCAGAATATCCACTGCCAGCAATGTACTTAAGAAATGCCTGGCCATGCAGTTCCACAAATTTTTAGAGAGCAGTTTTGTGGTTTCCCAATGTGTGATCTGCCAGGTGAGATTCAAAGCAAGAAATGTGCTTTTCGGAAGTCAGTCCTAGAAGTCTTTTCTTTATGAAAATTAATCTTTATGGTAGCAAACCTAAACTAGAACCTATAATAATGAAGCGCACTAATTAATGCAAAGTGTAAATCTGATTTATTACAAAATGTACTTTGCTGCTGTATCCAAATGGTGCACCATCTGTGATACCCATCACATTACACTGTTTGCTGAAAACGAAACGAGAGAGAGGGAGACAGGCACATTTTGCTGAGTTCTGGCAATAATTTACTTAAAATTTTATCACTTCAGAATAATCTTAGGAATTCACGGTTACCTGGATTCCCATCGAAATCGTAACAAATAGAATGTTATATCTTGTACACTTTGTTGCTTTATTATAAACCACTATGTCCACTTTTATAATATAAACTGTGAACTTGCCATATTATGATCATATACTCCTGGTCAGTGTTAAGAATTCCCACATCACATCCTCTTTGGAGTACTATCACCACAATAGCTGAGACAGCTCAAAAAGCTCAAAAATGCCAACATTTCTGGCATTAAATTAAGAACAAAACTTATCGTAAATTTACATTCATTCTGCTCTCACTTTATGGCATTAATCTAACATTCTGGCAACGTTGGGCTGAATTTGTGATATGATTGCTTTTTGTGCCCAGTAACAGTTGCGCTGATAGTCTTGTTATTGTCTAGGGTCCTTATATGATCCACCCCAAACCACTATAATCTTGAACATGACACTGGCAATGCTGTATGCAGGACCCTGTAGTGTGAAAAGGATGGTTCACAGCAAAGTTCCACTATTTGTTGGCAATATATTCCCAGAAAACTTTGCAAATGGCAAAACACCCAAAGGATTGGAGTCAACTGGATAGGTTCCAACCCATACAAATGTTTAATATCCAATGCATTTTGCTAAAGAAGAATGGTAGTAATGAGCTACTTTAGCAACTTTGAAAGTTAAATCTGAGTGGTCCCAGCAAAATGCTGGTAATAAATGTCAAGCTGACTGGATAGCCTTGCCTTGAATAGAAACATTTAAGGGATTCGTTATTTTATCAAAATTTTGGAAAATATATCAAGACATGCTTATTTTCTTCAAAAAGAACTGAAAAAAAAATGAAGTAATTAGAGTCAACATTTTGGCTCCATTGACCCTTCCTCAGAACAACTTCTGCTTCCCTGAAGTAAAAACCTAATTCTGGTAATGTGGCCAGCTATTGGAATTGCACATGTAACCTAATTCTCAGTTATGGGGAAAGAGAATTGTTCAGAGTCAGAAAGTCTGTTCTCACATCATTGATTGATTGATTCATTGTTTTTATTGTCACGTGTACTGAAATACAGTGAAAAACTTTGTTTATGATCAGTACAAACAGATCACAGCAAGCAAAGGATGTACAGATCAACTACAAGTTACACTGTTTGAAGTTAGAGTCCATTCAACAGTCTGATAAGGGCCAGAAAGAAGCTGTTCCTGAACATGTTTGAGCATGTGTTCAGGTTTCTGTATCTTCCGCCTGACGGTGGAAATTTTTGGTGAAAAGAAATTGATGAATCTTAGACAAAAAATTAAACTTTTATGGGAAACAATAACTGATTGCGAGATGGGGATCACCCCAACATGCCCAATATTAACCAGAAACTGAAGAATCAAATACGTTATTTGTAAAGTAATGGTTACATAGTTTTAAAATTCATACAACTAAGATGTGATTATACCATGCATTCTTGTTTTCGACTCAAACACCTCATAGTGATATAGCTGGGTAAAGCCAGCTATTTTGTGGCGTTCTAACCAATGACACCAGATCCAATGATAGATTAAGTGAACATCGGAGATGGATGATATGGTGCGCAGAATGCTTTACATAAGCGTGACTGGCAGAACTTTACTGTACTGGAATTACAGAAGAGTGTTCAGGATGTTTTCACTGGCAATAGAGCTGTGTTTGTCTCTGCAAAGGAGGCAAGAAAAGGAATTGGTGGGATATCTAAGAGATAGTTTTTTGGAGCAGCTTGTGGTGGAGCCCATAGGGAACAGGCAATTCTGGGTTTGATGATGAGGCAGACTTGATTCAGGAGCTTAATGTTAAGGAACACCTTGGTGAAGTGACCAAAATATGATTGAACTCACCTTGCAGTTTGAGAGAGAGAAACCAGAATCAGATATTACAGCATTACAATTGAGCAAAGGTAACGACAAAGTCATGATGGAGGAACTGGCCAGAGTTGATTGGAAGGGGAGCCTTGCAGGCAATATGGTGCAGCAGTAAGGGCAGGAGCTTCTGGGAGTAATTTGGGGAGGCACAGCAAAGATTCATCCCAAGGAAATAAAACATACCAAAAGGGCGGTGAGGCAACTGTGACTAACAAGGGAAGTCAGGGAGATCCTAAAAGCAAGTGAAGAGCATACAATAGGATGAAGATTACTGGGAAGCCTTTAAAAATCAGCAAATAATGAAAACAGCAATAAGAGGAGAGAAGATAAAATACAAGGGGAGACTAGTTATTAACATAAAAGAAGTTTTCAAGAATATAGTTAGAATTAGAATCCCTACAGTGTGGAAACAGGCCCTTTGGCCCAACAAGTCCACATTGAACCTCAGAGCATCCCACCCACACCCATGCCCCTATAATCCACCTAATCTACACCTCCCTGAACACTACAGGCAATTTAGCATGGCCTATCCACCTAACCTGCTCATCTTTGGACTGTGGGAGGAAACCCACGCGGACATGGGGAGAATGTGCAAACTCCACACAGACAGTTGCCTGAGGCCGGAATTGAATGTAGGTCCCTGGCACTGTGAGGCAGCAGGGCTAACCACTGAGCCACCGTTCCAGTGTGCACATTGGACTGCTCAAAATGAGGCAGAAAAATTAGTTATGGAGAATAAAGAAATGGTGGTGGCATGAAAAGGTACTTTACATCAGTCTTCACAGTGGAAGACACTAGTAGCTCACTGGTACTTCAAGAGAGTCGGGCGCAGAGGTGAGCGCAGTGGTTGTCATTAAAGAGAAGACGAGGATGAGGAAGGCGAAAGGTCTGAAGGTGGATAAATCATCTGGACTGGATGGACAACACCCCAGAGTTCTGAAGGAGATAGCTGAGGGGGTGTAGAGGCATTGATGGTTATCTTTTGGGAAGGAAGGTTTCCAGAGGACTGGAAAATCGCTAATATAACACATAAATAAAAATCAAAAGGTGCTTTAAATCAGGAGCAAAAACAAAATTGCTAGCGAAGCCCAGCAGGTCTGGTAACATCTGTGAAGGAAAAAACAGAGTTAACATTTCGGGTCCGGTGGCCCTTTCTCAGAACTTCTGAGCTGATTTCACACTCCTGTTTACGGGGTGAGGGAGACAAAAGACTGGAAACTACAGGTCAGTTAGCCTGAACTTGGCCATAGATTTTATAGTCCATTTTTCAGGATGAGATTGTGCATGGTAAAATAGGGGTGAGTCAGCATGGCTTTATCAGTGGGAGGTTAGAATTCTTTGAGGCAGTAATGAGCAAGTTAGGCAAAAAAGAGCCAGGGGACTTGATCTATTTGGTTTTCCAGAAGGCCTTTGACAAAGTGCTGTACAGGAGGCTGCTAAACAAGATAACAGCCCATGGGTGTTAGGGGCAAGCTACTGGCATGGATATAGGGTTGGCTGACTGGCAGAAGGCAGAGAGTGGGGATAAAGGTGCCTTTTTCAAGATGGCGGCTAGTGGAGTTCCACAGGGATCATGTTGGGACCAGACCTGTTCACATTACATTAACAATCTGGATGAAGGAACTGAGGACATTGTTAATAAGTTCATAAACGACACAAAGATAGTTGGAGAGACAGGGAATGTCGAGGAAGCTGAGAGATGGCAGAAGGAATGAGACATGCTTGGCAAGTGGGCAAAGAACTGGAAGATGAAATACAATGTGGTAAAGTGTGAGTTTATGCATTCTGGTAGGAAGAAGAGAGGTGTAGATGATTTTTTTAACATGGAAAGACTCTGTAAATGTGAAGCACAAACAGATGTGGGTGTCCTAGTTCAGGATTCTATTAAGATTAACATTCAGGCTCACTGGTAATTATGAAGGCAAATGCAACTTTAGCATTTATTTCAAGAGGGCTAGAATGCAAGAGTGCACATTTTCTGCAGTGGCTTGTAAGGCTCTGCATTTGGAATATTGTGAACAGTTTTGGGCCCTATAGCTAAGAAAGATGTACCTTGGAGGGAGTCCCAGATGAGGCTTACAAGAATGATCCTGGGGATGAAGAGCTTGTTGAGGAGCAGTTCAGGACTCAATGGAGTTTAGAGAATGAGGCTGGGGGTGTGATTGAAACTTACAGAAGACTGAGAGGCCTGGATAGAGTGGACACGGAGAAGATGTCTTCCAAGGGCGAGCCTCAAAGTGAATGGACGACTCTTTAGAACTGAGATGCAGTACAATTTCTTCAGCCAGAGAATCATGAATATATGGAATGCATTGCCACAAAGTGCTGTGGAGGTCAAGTCATTGAATGGATTTAGGAGATAGATCAGTTCTTGATTAATAAGGGTGTCAAGAGTAATGGGGAGAATGCAGGAGAATAGGGTTGAGAAACACATCAACAATAATTGAATGGTGGAGCATTCGATGGACCGAATGGCCCAATTGTGCTCCTACATTTTCTGCTCTTATGGTTACATGAGAGCTTAGAAACCCTCAGGAGAGTTTTCAATCTTCTCCCCAATGCACATATTGTCATGAGAATATCTTGTTTGCAGTCGGCCTGTAGGAACAGTACAGGATGGAGGGATGAGGCAGCTTTACTTGCAAGCTACAAACAATTCAAAGATCTCAATTCAAAGGTCTATGCAATTAGAACACCCTTCACCAAAGAGGTAGTAGGATGTTGTGCACCTTCCGCATGAGCACCATTTTGCACAACACAGCCAACAGAAGCAAGAATAACCCCAGCTACCAACTTATTAACTGCCTCCCAAGGTAACATGTCCAATATTACCCAAAGTGTAACTTGAACATGCATTTGTCACTGTTTTGAGGAAAGCAAAGGAAATTATTTAGTTCCTTTATGGTTGCCAGCCTGCTGTGTGTGATAGTTCTACAATTCTCTCGTAGTTGTAATGCTCACATTGTGCAAAGTGTGAATTTCCCTGAATTTTTTTTTTGTCTTTGGAGTCAAAGAGTTGATTTTAACTGAATCTGACAGAGTGGAATTACAGGAGAGTTAAAGTCACCATGCACCACCTACTGCCTTCTCACACTTACTGTCTGCTACAGACTTCTACAATAGGCTTAGGCTTAAGGTTAGGCTTAGTGTTAGGGTTAGGGCTAGGGTTTGGGCTAGGTTAGGTTTAGGGTTAGGGTTAGGGTTAGGGTTAGGGCTAGGGTTAGGGCTAGGTTAGGTTTAGGGTTAGGGTTAGGGTTTGGGCTAGATTAGGTTTAGGGTTAGGGTTAGGGTCAGGGCTAGGGTTTGGGCTAGATTAGGTTTAGGGTTAGGGTTAGGGTTAGGGTTAGGTTAGGTTTAGGGTTAGGGTTAGGGTTAGGGTTAGGGCTAGATTAGGTTTAGGGTTAGGGTTAGGGTTGGGGTTAGGTTAGGTTTAGGGTTAGGGTTAGGGTTAGGGCTAGGTTAGGGTTAGGTTTAGGTTTAGGGTTAGGGTTACGGCTAGATTAGGTTTAGGGTTAGGGTTAGGGTTGGGGTTAGGGCTAGGTTAGGGTTAGGTTTAGGGTTAGGGTTAGGGTTAGGGCTAGATTAGGTTTAGGGTTAGGGTTAGGGTTGGGGTTAGGTTAGGTTTAGGGTTAGGATTAGGGTTAGGGCAAGGTTAGGTTTAGGGTCAGGTTTCAGGATAAAGTTAAGTTAGAGTTAAGATGACCCATTGAATCCAGCAGAAGCCTCATTACTGTCAGTTAATCAGTCTCCTGGGAGGCACATAGGATCCTGATGCAAGTTAAAGGGATTAATGTACAGAGTACTGCCCAGGCAGTGATGAAAAATGTGCCCAGAAACACGAAGGCATGAGGAGATGGAGGCAGCAATATTTTCCTCAGAAGTTCCAGGTTACTGACCCCCTAATTATGGCAATTAACCATCTATTTTATTAATGATAGTAAAGTGAATGTAAACATAGCAGTGGGTGGGGTGGGGTGGAAGCTGTCTGTGATTAACACATGAAAGTGAGTATTTTCATCCTCAAAAGAAAGTCAACACTGTATAAAAAATACAAAAAAGAGATTTTTTTACTTGCTAACAACCATTAAGGAAACAAATGACTCCACAACTGTGTTCATATAAATAGAGATGAGCAGACAACACTGTTCTAATTGTTCTAACTCTCTTAACTTAGAACCTAATTTGTTGCTGGGCATATTATGTCAAAAAGTAAGTCCAGTGAACCAGATGGGCTTTTACAACAATCAACAATGATTACCAAGACAAGGAGAAATTTCTTCTCCCAGAGAATAGTGAGCCTGTGGAATTCTCTGCCATAGATACTGCCTGAGGCAAAAATATTGAATGCTTTCAGAAGGAGTTAGGTATAGTTGGAAAGCTTGTAACAATATTATGGCTTTAACAGGTGTAATTTGTCCTTTTTTTAGGAACAGGGGTTGAGACAGAAGTGCTGAGTAGGCTGTTCCAAGCCAATAAAGTAAACAGCTTGTGAGGTCTTGGGCTTTTTAAATTGGAACAATAGAAGCAAAATGAGTGCAGTCAGGCTCCCTCAGAACCAGGTTTTTAGTTTAGTTTTTTGCAGTTGTTGGAACTTTTGAAGTTGGGTCTGTAAACTGTCTCTCTCTCACTCCCTCTCTACCAGAATTTTCTCTCTCTGCTGACAGAATTGAGACAATCTGTTTTACTGAATTTGTCTTTGCCAAGGTTGTGTTTATGGGATGTTATTATACTGGAACAGTAGCTGTTTAGTAACTTAAAAATCCACTATTCTGGTCAGTTTTCCAGTAGAATTGAAGATACAAAGGTTCTTCTTTGCTTTGTTGGTACAAGAATAAACATGTGAGAATGAAGTCTGTTTAGCTTAAAGCCAAATAGTGTGATCAATGAACTTACACCTGGAACACAGCACCATACACTTATTCATAGAATCTCTATCATCTTTAAATAGTATAAAAGTTCAGGTCTAGGCTATGTCCTCAATATATTTTCATGGGATTTGGTCTGGTCCATAATATGATGAAGGGATCAAATGGTATGGAGAGAAAAGGGAACAGGAGACTGAGTTGAACAGGAGACTGAACCTTCAGTTCACCTGGGCCATCTCCAGCACATCCCTCACCTTCCTGGACCTCTCAGTCTCCATCTCAGGCAACCAGCTTGTAACTGATGTCCATTTCAAGCCCACCGACTCCCACACCTACCTAGAATACACCTCCTCCCACCCACCCTCCTGCAAAAATTCCATCGCCTATTCCCAATTCCTCCGCCTCCGCCGCATCTGCTCCCACGATAAGACATTCCACTCCCGCACATCCCAGATGTCCAAGTTCTTCAAGGACCTCAACTTTCCCCCCACAGTGATCGAGAACGCCCTTGACCGCGTCTCCCGTATTTCCCGCAACACATCCCTCACACCCCACCCCCGCCACAACCGCCCAAAGAGGATCCCCCTCGTTCTCACACACCACCCTACCAACCTCCGGATACAACGCATCATCCTCCGACACTTCCGCCATTTACAATCCGACCCCACCACCCAAGACATTTTTCCATCCCCACCCCTGTCTGCTTTCCAGAGAGACCACTCTCTCCGTGACGCCCTTGTTCGCTCCACACTGCCCTCCAACCCCACCACACCCGGCATCTTCCCCTGCAACCGAAGGAAATGCTACACTTGCCCCCACACCTCCTCCCTCACCCCTATCCCAGGCCCCAAGATGACATTCCACATTAAGCAGAGGTTCACCTGCACATCTGCCAATGTGGTATACTGCATCCACTGTACCCGGTGTGGCTTCCTCTACATTGGGGAAACCAAGCGGAGGCTTGGAGACCGCTTTGCAGAACACCTCCGCTCAGTTCGCAACAAACAACTGCACCTCCCAGTCGCAAACCATTTCCACTCCCCCTCCCATTCTTTAGATGACATGTCCATCATGGGCCTCCTGCACTGCCACAATGATGCCACCCGAAGGTTGCAGGAACAGCAACTCATATTCCGCCTGGGGACCCTGCAGCCTAAGGGTATCAATGTGGACTTCACCAGTTTCAAAATCTCCCCTTCCCCTACTGCATCCCTAAACCAGGCCAGTTTGTCCCCTCCCCCCACTGCACCACACAACCAGCCCCGCTCCTCCCCCCCACCCACTGCATCCCAAAACCAGTCCAACCTGTCTCTGCCTCCCTAACCGGTTCTTCCTCTCACCCATCCCTTCCTCCCACCCCAAGCCGCACCCCCATCTACCTACTAACCTCATCCCACCTCCTTGACCTGTCCGTCTTCCCTGGACTGACCTATCCCCTCCCTACCTCCCCACCTATACTCTCTCCACCTATCTTCTTTACTCTCCATCTTCGGTCCGCCTCCCCCTCTCTCCCTATTTATTCCAGTTCCCTCTCCCCATCCCCCTCTCTGATGAAGGGTCTAGGCCCGAAACGTCAGCTTTTGTGCTCCTGAGATGCTGGTTGGCCTGCTGTGTTCGTCCAGCCTCACATTTTATTATCTAGGAGACTGAGTTGGATGCTCAGCCTTGGGCATATTGAATGGTGGATCAGGCTTGAAGGCCAAATGGACTACTCATGCTCCTTGTTTCCATATTTCTGCCTAAGCTCCTAAAAAAACAGAAGCATGGGGAAATTCATCAGGCCTATTAATCAGCCATTCAACCAAGTACAGATCTCCTATAGTGGGAAACATACCAAACAAGAACTGCCTGAGAAGGCTCGAGTTATGCAGGAAGGCTGCCACTGAGATGTGACACCTGACTTTAAAGATCTAAGGAATGCTAATCTTCTGCACTACTGGCAGTAAAGAAGATTATCACTGCTTATCAACTCTCATGAGCTGACTAGCTTCCACAGGGGAACTGGAGCAGTAAGTCACCTTACTGTTACTTCATGACAGAAAAACCTGAGAGCCCATGTAACAAGCTGCTACATACACAACAGTGGCAAATGGAGTAACTGTCTTTAAATTATTGGTTTGTCAATCAAGGGCTTCTTGCATTTAACCATTCATTTCCAGGTCACCATCCATGCCACGTACATCTGCCCACATGCAAATGGTACGTCATCAAATCAAATATAGTTTGCAGAATTTACAGATTTTACCAAGATCTTTAATCAGAGAGAATCAATTAACATACAGCTAGGGATGTCACAAATAAAACCAGTGACTAGAGCACTTGAAAGAAAAGAGGGCCCTTTTAACAGCTGTTACGTTGCTAAAACTCGAGTCATAGAGTCATAGTCATACAGCACAGAAACAGACTCTTCAGTCCAACTCATCCATGCCATCCATGTTTCCCAAACTAAACTGGTCCCACTTGTTCAAGTGTAGCCCCTATCCCTCGAAATCTTTCCTACTCATGTACCTGTCCAAATGTCTTTTAAATTTACCTGCATCTACCACTTCCTCTGGCAGTTCATTCCACATATGAGCCACCTCAGGTCCCTTTTAAATCTGCCTCCTCTCACCTTAAACCCAGTCTTAAACTTCCCCACCCTAGGGAAGAGGACTTTGTTATTGACATTATCTATGCCCCTCATGATTTTATAAACATCTATAAGGTCACCCCTCAAACTCCTACAGTCCAGTGAAAAAAGGCCCAACCTGTCCCACCTCTCCCTATAACTCAAATCCTCCAGTCCTGGCAACATTTTTGTAAATCTTTTCTGAACCCTCTCTGGGGAGTCATCATGGGGGAGGGTGGAGGAAATGGCATGGGAGGGTGCTGCTTGACATGAAGGGACACTATGTCCAAAGGAGGTCCACCAAATTATAGAGGTGCGCTCCAGAATATTGTGACGAGCAGAGACTAGAAGCCACACTGAACCTTGACAACCAGCAGTCACAAATCATGGGTCAGAGATAATGGGAACTGCAGATGCTAGAGAGTCCGAGATCACAAATTGTGAAGGGTCGAGGCCCGAAACGTCAGCTTTTGTGCTCCTAAGATGCTGTTTGGCCTGTTGTGTTCATCCAGCTCCACACTTTGTTATCACAAGTCATGGGTCATCTGACCAACCAGGGAGACAGCTGAAAGAACAGCTCGTTGCTCATATTTTCTGAAGAGCTCTAGCGTTACACATTAGTAATAGTTTTCTGAGACATATTCCAATTACAGAACTACTGAAAACCAGCCCAGTTTGATTTGAATTTTATCATTATTGTTATTGAAATGGTATTTCGCACAGGGATCTCTGTTAAACGATTCCTTCTCCAATGTATTTGAGGAAATAAGGTTTTTGAGATTCACAGATCTGAGGAAGGGTCTGAACCCGAAACATTAACTCTGATTTCTCTCTACAGATGATGCCAGACCTTCTGAGATTTTTCCAGCAATTTCTGTTTTTGTTCAAGATGGCAAGACAGGTGAAGGCAAGTTTAAGAAAGTATACAGTATCCTGAATCTTATTAATAAGAGTGTAGAGTACAAGTGTAGGGAGGTCCTGCTGATCTATTACAGGACACTAGTTAGTCCTCAGCTGGAATATTGCATCTAGTTCTGGGTTCCACATTTTAGGAATGCATGGAGTGAATGCAAAACAAGTCTATGAAAATATTTCAAAGGATGACAAACTTTAGTTATGAAGATTAGTGAAGTTGGGACTATTTTCCTTGGAAAGGAGAAGGCTAAGAGAAGATTTGATTGAAGTTTTCAAAGTAATGAGAAATCTGGACACAGTAGATAGGGAGAAACCATTCTCACTCATGAAAAGATCAAAAACAGTTGGGCACAGATTTACACAGAATGTAGAACATACAGGACAGGAACAGCCACAATCTTGCTTAACATATGAGGAACATTTGAGCAGTCTTCGGCTATACTCATTGGAGTTTAGAAGGATGAGGGGGGATCTAATTGAAACTTTCAAAATACAGAATGGCCTGGACAAAATGGATGTTGGGAAGATGCTTCTATCGGTAGAAGAGTCTAGGACCTGAGGGCACAGCCTTAGAGTAAAGGAAAGACCTTTCAGAAGTAAGATAAGGAGGAACTTCTTCAGCCAGGGAGTGGTGAATCTATGGAATTCACTGCCACAGAAAGCTGTGGAGACCAGGTCATTGAGTACATTTAAGACACAGATAGATAGGTTCTTGATTATCAAGGGGTTCAAGGGTTACAGGGAGAAAGCAGGAGAATCGGGTTGAGGAACTTATCAGCCATGATTGAATAGCAGAGCAGACTCGATGGGTCAAAAGGCCAATTTCTGCTCCTTTATCTTATGGTCTTATGGTTTTATCTCTGTAACCACCATGATGCCATTCTAAACTAATCCCTCGATTCCCTGCCTGTTCATGTGAGTGGCTAAATGCCCCCTAAACATCGTTATCATATTTGCTTCCAATATCTCCCCTGCAGTGCATTCCAGTCACATACCACCCTCTATGTTAAAATCTTGCCTTACACATCTCCTTTAAACTTTGCCCCTTTCATCTTAAACCCACACCTCTAGTATTTCACATTTCCACCCTGGGAGAAAGATTCCAACTATCCACCCCGTCCATACCTCTCTTTATTTCATGTATGTGTACATGTATGTCACCCCTCAGCTCTGGCAAAAATAATCCAACTTTGTCCAACCTGCCCTTAAAGCTACTACACTCTAATCCAGACAGCATCCTGATAAACCTCTGCTGCACCCTCTTCAAAGCTTCTACATTCTTCGTATAGTGTAGTGAGCTGTTCACAATGCTACAAATGTAACCTAACTTTTAATACTCAATGCCCTGAGTGATGAAGGTAAGTATGCTGTCTGCCTTCTATATCACCTTATCCACTTGTTTTACCACTTTCAGGGAGCTATGAACTTGTGCCGCAAGATCACTCTGTATATCAATGCTCCCCAGGATCGTGCCATATACTGTATACTTTCCTCTTTCATTTGATCTCCCAACACACACTACCTCACACATGCCAGGATTAAACTCCATCTCTACCCAACTTTCTAAGTGATTAATATAATGCTGTATCCTTTGATAATCTTCTTCACTATCCATAACTCCACCAATTTTCATATTGTCTGCAAACTTATTAATCAGACTACCTACATTTTCAACCAAATTATAAACCTCTGTAGAGGGTTATTTAGCCAGGCAGGAAAGTGGTGAGTGAAGATCCTGTTAACTTTATGTTCCTTCCCTTTATCGCTGCTGGAAAGGCCTGTGGATAACTTCCTGATCTACATTCTACGACCAAGGTTCTTGCCATGTTCCCTTGGGTTTGTTTGAGAGTGTCAAGGGCGGTGGGTGGAATGGGGAGTGCGGAGGTGGAGATGGGACTTTATCATTCAAAGGAAGTGCCTTGTCAAGGAACCCAGCATCAGGGAGGCAGGATCTGCTGAGAGCCACTGACCCTGCTCTTGCTGCCACTCCTCCCATCTTAACTCCTTTGGTATCCCAATCCCGTGACCATCTCCTTCCACTATCGATTTCCTGTGATCTTGGATCTGGAAAAGTCCTAGGCCTCTGGTGTGTGTCAAGCCAACAACAGCCATGCCTCCAGGTGATCCTCTCTGGTTGGCTGGCAGCTATGTAAACATAGGGCAAGGCTCACTGTTTGTCTGTTAAAATTAGATGGCACTTAATTTGGCAATGCTTCTCGAACAGGGGTGACAACGGGCTGTTGCCAGATCTCCAGTTGGCTGACAAGACTATGTTCACCACCACACAGCACACCACCCCCCACCCCGCACCCCAACACCATTAAACCCAGCCCTCTATCTACTACTATCAGTGTGGTCAAATTGGTATATGCTATGTACCCTCCTCAACCATCTCAATCTATCCGCAGCCTTTGACACAGTTAAATAGACCACCCACCTCATATGTCCCTCCACTACAGTCCAGTTGGTGGGAATGTTAGCACATCACTGCTTCTGGTGTTGCCCCATGGATTCATCTTGGAATGATCTTGGCCTCCCTGCATTTCTCATCTACATGCTGCCCTTTAGCCATATCATCTGTAAGCACAGCATTGTTTTCACATTGATCATGGCACCTAATTCTACTTCATCACCACTTCTCTCCATTCCTCTTCTATTATTAATTTGTCAGATTATATACTAACATCAAACACTGGATACGCAGAAATTTCCCTCAAGTAAATAAGGGAAGACAGGGGGCATTGTATTTTGTTCTTGCTCTAAATTCCTCCCAGCTACAAAGATCATCCTCTCCCTGGCAGCAGTGTGAGATTAAACCAGGCTGTGTGTAACATTGGTGTCACCCTTGAACCCAAGATAACTTTCTGAGCTTGTACTTGTGTTATCACTTACTCCTCTTGTTTCAACCTCTGTACTAAACCCATTAACACATACTTATTGCTAAGCCAATGATGCTTCATTTAGCTCAAATTCATTCAATGAATGGCATATGCCAATGGTCCTCTGTTGTGAATTAGACACTGAGAGTTCTTTCCCCCGTGACAAGGACAAGTAAGACAGGATAACAAAGTGTGTAGCTGGATGAACACAGCAGGCCAAGCAGCATCTCAGGAGCACAAAAGCTGATGTTTCGGGCCTAAACCCTTCATCCTAGGCCCGAAACGTCAGCTTTTGTGCTCCTGAGATGCTGCTTGGCCTGCTGTGTTCATCCAGCTCCACGCTTTGTTATCTTGTATTCTCCAGCATCTGCAGTTGCCATTATCACAAGTAAGACAGGAAGAGGGCAGGCTGGTAAGTGGAGACTGATTCAAACAGCATCAGAAGAGGTGAGTGGAAATGAAAATCTCAACAGGCCAAAGCCCAGTGAAAACAGCGAGCAGTGAACCATGAACCATCTCAACACATTCAACCGTTCTGCACCGAATGCAACAGAGTTCAAGGCACCAGAGTGGGACTCTTTAGCCACTCCATGGGGTGCCTCACACAAATATCGACCATCATGGTATAGACTAACCACCTTATGAGACAAAGTCTACCTACTTGACAAAACTTTAGTCATCTGATGTAATATCTTGTAATTTGATCAATGTCATGCCAAGCACCTTGAGATGTTTCATTTCAGTAAAGAAGCTGTATAAATCTAAGTTACTGAGTGATAATGGGAACTGCCGATGCTGGAGAATCCAAGATAACAAAGTGTGGAGCTGGATGAACACAGCAGGCCAAGCAGCATCTCAGGAGCACAAAAGCTGACGTTTCGGGCCTAGACCCTTCATCAGAGATCTCTGATAAAGGGTCTAGGCCCGACAAGTCAGCTTTTGTGCTCCTGAGATGATGCTTGGCCTGCTGTGTTCATCCAGCTCCACACTTTGTTATCTTAAATCTAAGTTACTGTTGTGTTCTGAGGTAACTGGTATATTGTCTGCACAAATGACTGGTTTATAATGTGGTGTGATTTACCAACATTAGGAAAATGTCTCAGTTTACTTGTTATATAACAGACTGATGCAGGAACAGATGGTATGATTAGCAGGAGCACAGGTGAAAGAACTTAAAAGAAACTTGCGAACTGAAGGCAATGACAGACCCGCAGATCTTCTGGTTCCTCTGTTAGGCAAAGTTTAAACATAGCAGAAAGATTTTATGTTTGCTCTTTCTAGTGAATTGATAAATGCATTAATTGGCTAGAAATGGCTCTCAGAGGCCAGCTTCTATAATAGGCACTTTGAGGAAGGCAGCAGAATATTTCTAGTGAATTTTCACCTGCCTTTGAAACAATTCAAATTATTTTCAAGTAGTAAATTTAAATTTAAATAAAAGCAAACTACTTTCCCAAATATTTGAATTCCTGAATTTCCCAGCCTTGTTTAATCTGTCTTCGCACCAGTTCACTTAATCCCCAATTATAAACTCAATTCCAAGCAGTCATCCAACACCAACACCCATACAAATACTTATAGCCCCACAATCCTGGTACCTTCCAAATCACAAACACAAATCTGATCTCAATGCAACCTCAACCATTAACCCACTCCAACTCCATTCTCAATCTCAACCCCCAAATTCAATCTCAAACCAATCCTAAACAATCACACCTGCAACTTCCACCCAGCATGAATAACACCCAAACCACTGTGCCCAGCTAAACCCCAACAGTAACTTTGACCTTGACTATAATCTCAACCTTCTATCTCAACTCTAAAATCAATTCAAAACCTCATCTCACTTTTAAGTTTAATCACTGAACTCCAAACTCCAATCACAAACCTGATTCCACTTGCCATCTGATCATAACTCTCACCCTAAACCATAAACCCTACCCATGCCTGTAACCTGAAGCCTAACCCTAAATTTAAACCCAACCCCCATCCCACCTCCAGCCTCAATTTTCCCTCAATCCCACTTGCAATTCAAACCCAACCTCAACCATAATCCTAACAGCAATCCAACACAGAACCTTAAATCACCACCACACCTAATCCCCTCATACCTACTGCCAATGCTAACCTCTACATACCCTACTCTGAGCCCAACCTGCATCCCAGATTCATTCAAACATGTCCTCAATTCTTATATCACCCTGACTACAATCCTAATTCGAACAACACCAGTCCTCATCCCAGTCTCAACCTGACCTATCTCCACTCCAAGTGCCAACATCCAACCCCAATCCTATTGCCCCTAAATCCCCAAAACTGATTTCATACACAAACCCATCCCCGTCCTCAATTGCAAATGTAATCCATAATTCCAACCTATCTCCAATCTCACCTTTAACATAAAACAATACAGTCCACAATCCAGCTGCATATTGAACCTGATTACAGCTACAGTCCTAACCTCACCAGCCTGAAACATGGGTTTCTTAAGCTAACCCTATCTTTAGCCTTCAACAAAACCCCAACATGACCCCACATCTGGTATCAATCATAATTCAAGATAATAAAATGTGAGGCTGGATGAACACAGCAGGCCCAGCAGCATCTCAGGAGACTCAGGAGCTCCTGAGATGCTGCTGGGCCTGCTGTGTTCATCCAGCCTCGCATTTTATTATCTTGGATTCTCCAGCATCTGCAGTTCCCATTATCACTGATTCAATCATAATTCAACTAGTTTCAATTCAAACTCAATTCCACTTCTAGTCACGACCACAACATCAGCTTCAGCCAGGTCATTAACATTGGCTCCAATTTCAGACCTAACATTGACAGGAACGATATTAAATGGAACTAATCCGAACAAGTGATAACACAGGGACAACTCATTCTTCACCAAATTAAGTTCACATTTATTACATGATATTTTCAAGGTATACTAATGTTTCAACATTCCAAATGGCATTAGAATTTCCTGATGCAAATTATCTGACTCTGGACAACAAGTCCATCCTTGAGGGGACATCTGTCCCCCAGACCAGAGGCAGAAAATCTGGCACCTAACGGGGAGAACTGCCCTAAATTCATGATATGTGCCCTTAATATGCAACATTTGCACCTACAATTACCAAAACAAGAAAGAGTGGAAAGATTTGAAGCAAAGAAATTTAGAACTGATCTTTATATCAAATAATTTGATAGTATGAGCAAATCTGTACAATTGCACCAATGGCTGGCTACAAACAGATAATATATCACTGGAAATATGGCCAAGTTATATCATCAATGATAATAAGAAGCATTTATGAAAATGAGGGAGGTATCTGTTTCATATCAATGTGAGATCAGGGAGGATCCTATCTCCCTCAAATATAAAAATGTAGGAGGATTCTGTCTCCCTCAAATATAAAAATGTAGGAGGATCCTATCTCCCTCAAATATAAAAATGTAGGAGGATTCTGTCTCCCTCAAATATAAAAATGTAGGAGAATTCTGTCTTCCTCACATGTGAGATGGGAGAGGGTTCTGTCTCTGAGTGCCTGAATAAGAAAGGATTCCACTTCCTCAGTGTGTGGAATTCTAGCATCACCATTCCAATTACTGTCAACAGTTCTAAAAAAAATTTGTAGGATAGCATTCCTTCCCAGATGCACGCATAGCATAAAGTGAGTGATTGGCAAAACCTCCAAAAATGAAGGATATAATGTGAACAATTTGGCAAGACCTGTCTACTTACAGGCTGCAGGAAACTGTATGAAAGGAGAACTGTGAACAGAAATGCTATTGATAATTCTGAAAAAGCAAAGAGAATTTAGGATTTACAATAAGTGAATGAACATCAGAAATAACTGAGGCTATGCTGAATCATGTTTGAGATGTGACTCCAAATAACAATATCCCATGTAAAGTCCCAAACACTACAATGAAGTATTCAAAACCAGTCATGAAACAGGATTTTGTGGCAGATGATGGAGATACAGATCAAAGAATGGACATTGTATTAGTCACAACAGGTTTTAATCCCATGGTGAATGCCTTGGTAACAGAGTCTTTCAATTGTGGAGTATTGAACAGTGGATGTACATCTCCAGTGTGTAAAGAAGGTTGGCTAAAATACTACCTAGTCTTCCTGAGTAAAAACAATTGGAACAAATTTAAGGAATTTGACTGTGCTACCATTTCAGATTTGGGAATGATGACACACTTAAATCTTTGAAAAGAGTGGTTATTCCTTGCAAAATAACCAGAATCAATACTTTTATTAGATATAGTGTCCAATGAAATACCTTTTTTATTCAGCAAACCAGCAATGAAGAATGCGCAGTTGAAACGGAAAATGGAAGCCAGCAATATCAGGAAAATTTGAATTTGCAATTTCCACAATCAGGACAATATTATATTCCTTTAATGAAATATAACATTTCCATGAAAGGAATTAAAGAGATGTTAATGATAGCAGGTTAAGAAGAAATTAGGGTAAAGATTTAGAAGACAAAATGTCAATTATGTTAAAATTACTTAGGCAATTTTCTCATCCATCTTCTAAAAGATTAAAACTTTTTGTAAAGGATGCATGATTAAGGATGGACAGTACAATAAGTTCATAAAAGAGATGTGATAGATGTGAGATTTGTAAGAAATACAAAGAACACCATCATAGCTGATAATAAATCTGCCCTTATCAAGAGATTTCAGTCAGCCATGGATTTAAAGAAGGGGAAATGGGATAAAGAAAAAAAAATTTTCAATTCACATTAATGTCAAGAAAATAACTATGGATAAGTGAATGGAAAAGCGGACGGGTACTGGACTTGCATAACTGGCAAAATTTCTCAATGATAATGGTGGGGAGACAGAGTCTGCGAATGATGAATTTGGAGATATATGGGTTAATATAAATGTAACGGTTATGAATATGGCATCAGATTTTAGCAATGGGTTACATGAAAGGAACCATGCAGTAATAGACAAAATAGTTCATAAGATTTTGTTAGATCAGCAAAACCTTAAATTATCACCTCCACTAGTGTGGGCTGCTCATGCTAGGAATTCATTGCAGATGGTTGGAAGATATTTTTCACAGCAGATAGTTTTAGCAAGAACCCTAAAGTTACATCAATAATAAATGTTCAGCTCCTATCTTGGGAAGAGACTGCAATTGATTTTACTTTTTCGGAGTATTTGAATGTACATGTATGCATAGAGGTGCCAGCAGGGACACAACGAGCTCCAACAGAATAGTGGGTATGAATTGAAAAGATGTCCTTTAATGGAACTTATGAGGCTGAAGCAAGGCTGGTGACACAAGGTTTTGAAGAAAAATGAAGGATCAGGATACTAGGGTAGATTCACTGATAGGATAAAAAATAAATTTTTGGCTTAGTAGTTATGAATGCTTGGGAGAGTGATCAATCTATTAAAGCTACAGGGACAACAACTTAAGAGGGAAGTGTTTCTTTATCTCTTAAAAAGGCACATTTGCAATGAGGCACTTTGTAAGTTAAATCAAAGTGCACATGAATGATGCTTCTAGAGTTTGTTGCTTCTCAGAAAGGTATGTTTTATTAAAATTGGGTTATCTTCAGTTAAAAGAAGGCCCTGCCATGTTTTACTGGCATTATAAAGGACAGCTTTCAAGCATTTTTATGCTGCATTTACATGATGTTTTATGGAGTAAGAGCAGTGAATTCAAAAACATTGTCATGAATGGAATTAAAGCAGAATTCAAAATTAGAAGTCAGATACTGGAATGGAAATGCAGCAACATAGATCAATGTCATTTTTCAACAGCAATCTTATTTGGAAAATGTTTAGCCATTGCTATTTGTCAAAATAGGGTTTCACGAAAAGATACAGTAGCTTCCAAAGCCGAAGTGGAGGAATTGTGAAGGGTCATTGGACAGATATATTAGCTGGCACTTAAATAAGGCAAGATGCTAATTTTAAAGTATTAGAGTTGAGTAAAACTATGAGAACTCCCAAGGCAGAAGATATCATTTAGGCAACAATCCATTGAAAAAATTAAAAATGGAACATAGTGTTTTAAACATTCTATTAATGGGAGATGCCAGGAGCACAAAACTTGCTTTTAGTGATGTTCCTTAAGCAAATCTCTGTGATTGGTTTCCACATGCAGAAAGGTTCAAAATCTTTCTTGTAGGAAAGGGAGGTAAATGTTACACTTTAGCTTGGGAAGCTAAAAAGATTGGAAAAGAGTAAAAAGTACATTAATGGTACAGGCTTTAACTCTTGGTGAGGTGGTAGAAATTGTATTTTCCTTATCAAAAATATTGAAAGAAAATCAAATAGGGATTCAGCAACAATACCCAATGAGCGCTGTATCGATAATAAATCACTGCGGAATAATGTAAACTCAACATTGAGAAAAAGGCTGAGGATCAGTATAGCAAATGGTGAAGAATGGAGAAATGTCCAAATTGAAATAGGTGAAAAACAACAGTCAGTGATCTGGTTATTTTACTAAGAAAGCAACAATTTCAGAGAAACTGTTGGGCATACCAGAAAAGGTCACTTGGAATTTTAATATGCAAAGAAAAAAAATGGGAATATAACCTTTTCTGAAGAAAGATCCAGATCCAAGAACATCAGCTTTCCTGCTCCATTGATGCTGCTTGGCCTGCTGTGTTCATCCAGCTCTACACCTTGTTATCTCAGATTCTCCAGCATCTGCAGTTCTTGCTATCTCTGAATATAATCTGTCATCATTTTGGTGTTTTTTTTCCTATTCTTATAGATTGAATTATCTAAGAAGAAAAAGTATATCTGTTATCGTCTAAAATAAATCAAAGAACTGCAGATGCTGAAGATCTGAAACAAAAACATAAATTATTGGAGAAACTCAGCAGGTTTGACAGCATATACTAATAAATGCAGTTAACGTTACAAGTTCAGTGAGGAAGGGACTCAATGAGGAAGGGACCAAAACAACTCTGCTTTCTCTCCATTGATGCTGTCTGACCTGCTGAATTTCTCCAGTAGCTTTAGGTACTGTTATAATCTAGGATTGCCTGAGACCTAATAAAATGAGAAGTAATGCATATACAAATGAAGAGCTAATTAATTGATTGTATAAATGTAGGGAGCTAGTAATCACTGGGCTGCGGGCTTTGTGGGAACGTGGTTAACTGAAAAGGCGCTCTCATATAAAAGTGAGGACTTGGAGTTCTTTTTAATTACACTAGCTTTTGGAAAATGAGACTGTCTCTCTCCGTTGTGAGATTGATGTGAAAGTGCCGGTGTTGGACTGAGGCGGACAAGACCAGAAGTCACAGACACCAGGTTATAGTCTGACAGGTTTATTTGAAAACACATACTTTCAGGGTTCACCTGACGAAGGGGCTGCCCTCCGAAAGCTTGCGATTTCAAGTAAACCTGTTGGACTATAACCTGGTGTCTGTAACTTGTGACATAGTGAGAATGGGGGAAGATTCCTGTTTTCTGACTGTCTCCCTCCAGTGTGACAATCGGAGAGTTTTTTTCCCCCAATCTCAGTAGCATTGGTTGGGGAATGATCCTGCCTGCTTTGTGATGTGAGTAATCCGGAGACTAATCTGAGCTCTGAATGCTGAGGAATAACTGATGGCTGCGATACCTGTTTTCTACTCCGTCTCCGCGATTTCGTGCATATGTACTGTCACTTTCGGAAGATTTTTTATTGAATGGGAGAGTAGTAGATGAGAAGCTGCCTGCGGTGTTACTGTTGCTGACATATAGTTAGGAATTATCGGAAGTTCATACTTTCCCTTTCTGTCCATACTTTCCGGGCTTACCTCCGGGCTTCTGGCCGTTCAGGGTCAATCCTGCACGGTCTCATATAACTGCAGTTCCTCCCCCGGACAGCAATTACTTTCCACTCTGTTGTGCCAAATTGCTATCGCGTTTGCTAATTTCTCATCCGCGGGGACTGATTAATTGAAAGGGCTCCGTGCCACTGGTTTGCCGGTGGAAACTCCGAAACTATCTCGAAAGAAAATTGCTGGGTGAAATTATTTGCTGACTGGAAGGAAATGATTCTGTATAGGGTACTTTCAGGTTCAAGATTCTGGGTCAATGTGGAAATAGCTTTCCTTGTGGCTAGTGTACAGGACAGTAGTGTGTGTGTACAGGACAATGCCCTGTGTGTACAGGACTGTGCTGTGTGTGTGTACAGGACAGTACTGGGTGTGTGTACAGGACAGTGCTGGGTGTGTGTAGAGGACAGTACTGGGTGTGTGTACAGGACAGCGCTGTGTGTATGTACAGGACAGTGCTGTGTGTGTACAGGACAGTGCTGTGTGTATGTACAGGACAGTACTGGGTGTGTGTACAGGACAGTACTGGGTGTGTGTACAGGACAGTGCTGGGTGTGTGTAGAGGACAGTACTGGGTGTGTGTACAGGACAGTGCTGGGTGTGTGTACAGGCCAGTGCTGGATGTGTGTACAGGACAGTGCTGTGTGTGTACAGGACAGTACTGGATGTGTGTACAGGACAGTGCTCTGTGTGTGTACAGGACAGTGCTCTGTGTGTGTACAGGACAGTGCTGTATGCATACAGGACAATGCCCAGTGTGTGCAGGACAGTGTTGTGTGCGTATGCAGGGCAGTGCTGTGTGCGTGTGCAGGACAGTGCTGTGTGCGTGTGCAGGACAGTGCTGTGTGCGTGTGCAGGGCAGTGCTGTGTGTACAGGATAGTGCTCTGTGTGTGTACAAGATATTGCTGTGTGTGCATATACAGGCCAGCGCTATGTGTGTACAGGGCAGTGCCATGTGTGTACAGGACCATGCTGTGAGTGTACAAGCCTGTGCTGTGCGTGTACAGAACCGTGTTGTGTGTGTATATACAGGGCAGTGTGTGTACAGGACAGTGTGTATCCTGTGCACTGTGCGTGTGTGTGCGCGCTGATCACTTGCCTGTTGTAACACGGGCAGCACTGTGAGAGAACACTGCTGACTTTCAATAAACTCAAGGTCGCCGTGGGTCGCATTAAACACCGCGGCCACTAAACCCGCATCGCGTTTTGCTAGTTCCCACAGCCTATCCCGTTTTACTGCCTACAGAGAGAGAGCCTGGCTCTCTGTCTCTGTCTCTCTCTCCGTTCCCTCTCTGGTTCCGGATTCTGTCAAATGGCAAACCGCCTCTCTCAGCTGTTCACAATAAACCCATTTCCTTATCGCAATCTGTGCCCCCGGGTTGGCGGGGATCACCTTCAGGAAGGTGCCCCCTGAATTCCGACACACAGTCACGGTGCATGTTGCGGGAACTCTGAGCCAGGCTCCTGAACCGAATGCCCAGGAAACGGAGATTCCAGCCGCACTGTAGTCCGAATCTCCCCCCCTCACTAACACATCAAACTGGCAACACCATGCTCCTGGCCCTTTCCTCGGCAGCAAATGCTCCTGTAGCTGAGCTAGCGATACAGAGGAGGTTGGAATTGCTTACCGGCTCCTGCTGGTTACCAGGCTGACAGAGACTGAGAAAGAGAGTGTGTGTGAGAAGGTGCTGAACGAACAGCTCCAGCTCGGGCTCCAGCACGTCCCCTTCCTCAGCAGCACTAACACATTCCAGCTCTGCACTCTCTCTAAAAATAGCTCCCCCACCCCCCCGCTCCATCCCTCCCTCCCTGCGCCAATCCGCACACACACATCTCCCTACTCAGCAAATTCATCCCCCCACTCCACATCCATTACTGCCTGCTGTTCCCTTAGGAGATAGTCTCCTCGCTATTCCATCTGCAACCAGGCCAGCCAGCTCCCCCCACCGCATCACCATCCCACGGCCCCCTCTCTCCTCCCCTCTCTCTCTCCCTCCCTCCCCTCTCTCACTCCCCTCTCTCTCTCTCCCTCCCTCCCCTCTCTCAGTCCCCTCTCTCTCCCACCCCAACACACCCTCTCTCACTCCCCTCTCTCCCCCACACCGCGCCCTCTCTCACTCCCCTCTCTCTCCCACCCACCACCCCCTCTCTCACTCCCCTCTCTCTCCCGCCCCACCGCCCCCCCTCAGTCCCCTCTCTCTCCCCCACACAGCCGCCTCTCTCACTCCCCTCTCTCTCCCACTCACCGTCCCCTCTCTCACTCCCCTCTCTCTCCCACCCCACCGCCCCCTCTCTCACTCCCCTCTCTCTGCCACCCCACCGTCCCCTCTCACTCCCATCTCTCTCCCACGCACCGCCCCCTCTCTCACTCCCCTCTCTCTCCCGCCCCACCGCCCCGTCTCGCACTCCCCTCTCTCTCTCACCCCACCGCTCCCTCTCTCATTCCCCTCTCTCTCCCACCCCACCGCCCTCTCTCACTTCCCTCTCTCTCTCTCCCTCCCTCCCCTCTCTCCCACCCCACCGCCCCATCTCTCCCTCCCCTCTCTCTCCCACCCCACCGCCCCCCCCCTCACTCCCCTCTCTCTCCCACCCCGTCGCCCCTTCTCACTCCCCTCTCTCTCTCACCCCACCGCTCCCTCTCTCATTCCCCTCTCTCTCCCACCCCACCGCCCTCTCTCACTTCCCTCTCTCTCTCTCCCTCCCTCCCCTCTCTCCCACCCCACCGCCCCATCTCTCACTTCCCTCTCTCTCCCACCCCACCGCGCCCGGTCTCTCACTCCCCTCTCTCTCCCACCCCACCGCGCTCTCTCACTCCCATCTCTCTCCCACCCACCGCGCCCTCTCTCACTCCCCTCTCTCTCCCACCCCTCTCCCTCCCTCCCCTCTCTCCCACCTCACCGCGCCCTCTCTCACTCCTCTCTCTCTCCCCCCCCACTCTCCTCTCGCCATCACTTCCCTCTCCCTCCCCCTCTCCCACTCCCCTCTCTCCACCCCCCACTGCCCCGTCTCACTCCCCTCTCTCTCTCACCCACCGCCCCGTGTCTCACTCCCCTCTCTCTCCCCCCCACTGCCCCGTCTCTCACTCCTCTCTCTCTCTCTCACCCCCTCACTCTCCCTCCCCTCTCCCTCCCTCTCCTCTCTCTCCCCCCCACCGCCCCGTCTCTCACTCCCCTCTCTCTCTCCCTCCCACCCCTCTCCCTTCCTCCCCTCTCTCTACCCCCACCGCCCCGTGTCTCATTCCTCTCTCTCTCCCCCCCCACTTCCCTCTCTCTCTCTCTCCCTCACTCCCCTCTCCCTCCCACCCCACTCCCTCCCGTCCCTCTCTCTCCCCCCCACCACCCCGTCTCTCACTCACCCCTCTCTCTCTCCATCCCTCTCTCTTCTTTTTCCACGCCCCCCTACCGCCCCGTCTCTCATTTCCCTCTCTCTCTCCCTCCCTCTCTCCCTCCTCCTTGTCTCTCCCTTCTTCCCGCAAATCCCCCTCACCTTCTCCCCCTCTCCTCTCTCCTCCCATCCCTCTCTCCCCCCTCTCCCCTACCCTCTCTCCCTCTCTCCTGTTACCCTCTCTCCCCCCTCTCCCTTACCATCTCTCTCTCCCTCTCTCTTGTTAACCTCTCTCCCCCCTCCCTTACCCTCTCTCTCTCCCTCTCTCCTGTTACCCTCTCTCCCCCCTCCCTCTCTCTCTCCCTCTCTCCTGTTACCCTCTCCCCCTCTCCCTCCCTCTCTCTCTCCCTCTCTCCTGTTACCCTCTCTCCCCCCTCTCCCTTACCATCTCTCTCTCCCTCTCTCCTATTACCCTCTCTCCCCCCTCCCTTACCCTCTCTCTCTCCCTCTCTCCTATTACCCTCTCTCCCCCTCTCCCTTACCCTCTCTCTCTCCCTCTCTCCTGTTACCCTCTCCCCCTCTCCCTCCCTCTCTCCTGTTACCCTCTCCCCCCCTCCCTCCCTCTCTCTCTCCCTCTCTCCTGTTACCCTCTCTCCCCCTCTCCCTCCCACTCTCTCTCCCTCTCCCCAGCCGGTGAGGTTTCCCTCTGATTGCGGGCACTGTGGTGAGAGGGACCTGCTCTGAAGTTTCTTGGGATCACAGTCATTCCCAGGCGGTCAGACAGTGCCCAGGGATAACCCTCCAGTGTCCTGCTCTGTGGCTAACCGGGAGGGAACAGGCTTTGGGACGGTACCGAGCACTGACAGCAGCCGGGGACCAGCTTCACAGTCACACCAGCCCCGACCCCCGGGGTGTGTGTTGGCGGGGGGGGTGGGGGAACGGTGCCCAGGACCACGCTGCAACCGAGAGCCAAGGAGCAGGCAGTGAGCAGGCTGAGATTAACTGGATGTGCGGGGGGAACACAGCCCAGGGCGCGGGGTGGGGGGGTGGGGGCAGAGCCCGGGATTTGGGGGTGGAGGGAGAGCCCGGGAAGCAGGAGGTTGGGGAGCGACAAAGCCCGGGAAAGGGGCACTGGGCTGGGAGCAGCCCCAGTGTGTGTGTCACTATCCCACCATCCCATTGCCCCAGTGCATGTGTGTGTGTGACTGATTATCCCACCATCCCAGCAGGAGCCCATGTGTGTGTGTGTGTGTGTGTGACTGACTATCCCACCATCCCAGTAGGAGCCCCTGTGTGTGTGTCTGACTATCCCACCATCCCAGCAGGAGAGCCACAGCACCCGCAAACCTACAGAAACAAACAATAAATGAAACCCCAGCACGTCCCTACAGCTGGAAGTCCCAAATACCATGCACTACCTCAGGCTGCTCACTGCCTTCTCCCAGCAACAGAGATGCGATGGAAACTTGCTTCCGGCCCGAATGGGGAAGCAACCGGAAGGTCTGAAATCACCTGGTGCCTGGATCCAACAAATTGCTCCAGTTTACTGTCACATAGAAACAGCAAACCCCAGGAGACAGGGGCAGGGGGTGGCTGATGCTCGCAACTGAGCTCCTGTCAGGCCTAACAGTGCTGCTGTGCAGGTTCTCTCTCCTGGTTACAGTCCTGCCTGCTGGCGGTTACAGTCCTGCCTGCTGGAGGTGATGGTCCTGCCTGCTGGAGGTAACAGTCCTGCCTGCTGGGGGTAATGGTCCTGCCTGCTGGGAGTAACAGTCCTGCCTGATGGGGGTGATATTCCTGCCTGCTGGAGGGGTAACAGTCCTGCCTGCTGGAGGTGATGGTCCTGCCTGCTGGGGATAATGGTCCTGCCTGCTGGGGGTGATATTCCTGCCTGCTGGAGGGGTAACAGTCCTGCCTGTTGGAGATGATGGTCCAGCCTGCTGGGGTAACAGTGCTGCCTGCTGGGGGTAACAGTGCTGCCTGCTGGGGGTAACAGTCTAGCCTGCTGTGTGTGATGGTTGTGCCTGCTGGGCTGTTGGTGTTCTGTGTTGAGGGTGATAGTGTTGCCAGCAGCTCGTGAGGAAGATACCTTATCATTTCCTGCTCTGAATCTAGCGAGATTGGAGCCTGAGGATGAGGCAGACTGTGACTGAAGAGGAAACTGCGCTATAACAAGAGAGAGAGGCTGGCCAAGTGCCTCCATGCCACTCTGGCTCTCACTCACTCTGCATATAGCGCCAGGGCTGAACTAAAACAAGGTCAGTGTTAGATTAAAGAGAGAATTCCACCTCACACTGGGAGCAAAAACCAACATGGTTTGAACAGTCTGGATTATATTGACCATAAAATTTTAAATGTGTGCCCAGATCAGTGTAAACAGTAGGAAAATACTGAAACTCCAGGTTAGCGCAGGATGCTGAGCAGGAGAACAGCAATACCACATCCTGCATCAGTGAGGATTTGGGAGATCAGGCGAATGGCAGAAATAAGGAGACCATGGAATATCAGGTTAACGGATAATTGCACTCAGGTCAAAAACAGAAATCGCTGGAGAAACTCAGCAGTTCTGGCAGCAGTTGTGGGGAGAAAGCAGAGTTAATATTTTGGGTCCAGTGACCTTTCCTCAGAGCAGTGTGCCAGGGTAATTAAAGGCTACTGGACAGTGAAGGTGTCATGGTAATGGCAGTTCTCAGCTGTGTTCCTGAAATTCCAGCTTAGGATAGTTCACTCACTGAGTTATTTGAAACCAGAGAACTCAATGCCACCCATCTCCCCGGTTTCCTTTCCAGCCGCACCTCCTCCCTTCCATTCCACCTACTGATCCTCCCTTCCCACTGACCAACCAGGTTCATACCTACCACCAGTGCCCACCTATCACAACCCAATCTGCTACCCCCACCCCACATCCAGTCCTGGAGAAGGGTTATACCCGAAACATTGACTCCTCATGTCCTTCAGATGCTGCCTGGCGTGATGAGTAGTGAATTTGGGGTCAGTTTAATTGTTACCCAGGAGTTAGAATTTATTTTTAATTCTCTAACATTTCCTGGATAACTATTATTTCAATTGGGGGGGTACTGCTCCAATCTCTCCAACGTCATTGGATTATTTTCAAAGGTCACGGATGCCGAGGTTTTGTTCAGCAGGAACTTCAATTTCTGGGACCTTAATGCCTTAATGGCTACAGCCTGGTGGCTCTGACATCGATCATTATGAAATACTTTGAGAGGTTAGTCATGGAACACATCAATTCCAGCCTCCCCGACTGCCTTTATCCACTACAGTTCACCTACTGTTGCATTAGGTCCATAGCAGACACCATCTCCCTGACCCTACACATGTGCCTGGAACATCAGGATACTCAGCCTCTTACTATATTCCTTACAAACTCATGACTGTGTATCTAAATTCCACTCAAACTCCATTTATAAATTTGCTGATGACACAAAATAGTGTGTCATTTCTTAAACAATGGTGGGTCAGAGTACAGGAAAGAGATAGAAAGCTTAGTGGTATGAAGCAAAGACAACATTCTCTCCCTCGATGTCAGCAAAATGAAGGAACTTGTCACTGACTTCAGGGAACAGAGTAGAGGACATGCCCCTGTCTGTATCAATGGTGCTGAGTTGGAACTGGTCTAGACTTTTGAGTTCCTGATAGTAAATATCACCAACAATCTATTCTGTAACAACGTTACAATCACGCAAGCATACCAACACCTCTACTCAGGAGGCGAAGGAAATTCAGCATGTCCACATTGACTCTTACCAATTTTTATAGTTGCATCATGGAAAGCATCCTATTGGGATGCATCACAGCTAGTTTTAACAACTGCTCTGCCAAGACTACAAGAAATTACAGAGAGTTATGAACATGGCCCAGTCCATCACAGAAACCAACCTTCTATCCATTGACCACATCTACACTTCTTGCTGCCTCAGGAAAGCAGCCATGACCCATCCCACATTGGTTATATTCTCTTCTACCGTCTTCTATCAGGCTGAGGATACAAAAGTTTGAAAACACACATTAACAGATTCAAGAATAGTTTCTTCTCCACTATCATCCGACTTTTGAATGGACCTCTCGTACTTTAAAAGTTGATCTTTCTCTGCACCTTCTCTGTAGCTGTAACACTATATTCTGCATTCTGTTCTATTACCCTGATGTACTTATGTAAGGTATGATAAGCCTGGATAGCACTCAAAACAATACTTTTCACTGTATCTCAGTACATGTGACAATAATAAATCAAAATCAAATCAGGTAATGCTTTGAGGACCTGAGTTCAAATACATTCATAGCAAATGGTGGAATTTGAATCCAAGAAAATCTGGAATTAAGACCATAAAACCAGTTGATTTTCATTTTTTAAAAGATCAACTGGTGAACTAAGATAATAAAGTGTGAAGCTGGATGAACACAGCAGGCCAAGCAGCATCTCAGGAGAGATGTTGCTTGGCCTGCTGTGTTCATCCAGCTTCACACTTTATTATCTTGGATTCTCCAGCATCTGCAGTTCCCATTATATCTGGTGAACTAATATGCTTTCGGGAAGGAAGCCCACGTAACTCCAGACTCATCAGCAATGCGTTTGATTCTTAACTGCCTTTTGAAATGGCCAAGCAAGTCACAAAACAGTCTCAAAGAAATAAAACTGGATTGACTACTTGGCAGCAACCTAGGCCCAAGAAATGACAATGGTAACAGCAATCCACTTGGTTCCACAAAGTCCTTCTCACCAACATTTTTATTCATTAAGGGGAATGGGACACAATGCCTGGACCAGTATTTATTACTCACAATAACTGCCTTTAAGAAGGTAATCATGAGCTGCCTTCTTGAACCACTGCAGTCCATTTGGTGTCAGTGTTAGTACACCCACTGTACTGGTAGGCAGGGAATTCCATGATTTTGACACGGTCTTAGCGAAAGATCAGTGATATAGTACCAGGAACCTACTGCCAAACTTGGGAGAGCTAGCTTGTAAAGGTAGTCAAGCAACAGGCTGACACAGGCATACTCATAGAACCATAACTTACAGACTTTGCCCCAGACACCACCATCATCATCTCTGGGTATGTCCTGTACCACTGCAGGGCAGATTCAGTAGTAAAAGGTCAGGAAAGAGGTTGACCTGGGTGCTCAACATTGACTCAGAACCCCATAAAGTCTCATAGCATCAGGTCAAATATGAGCAAGGAATTCTCCTGCTGATTATCGGATCACCCACCCTCAGCTGATGAATCAGTGTTTCTCCAAGGCTGGTATGGTAGCCCCACTGCTGATTGAGGCGGTCAAGTCCCACAGGACAGAGCTGCTAGACTGGGCCTTCAGCAGGTGGTGAGGGAACTAACAAGAGGAAAAAACATACTTGAACCTATCCTCACCATCTACCTCAACCCCATCTTCTCTTGACAGTACTGTTATGAATAACAACCTCACAGTGCATTTCTGAATGGAATAGATTTCAAATGGACATAAGTGAAGTGCTGTTGGCCATTAACAGCAGCAGATTTTTACGCAGACTCAGCTGTAGACTCATGGCCCAGCATATCATCCATTCCACCATTAACAGCAAGCCAGGGGATAAACACTGAAACAAAGCAAAAACAAAGTTGCTGGAGATGCTCAGCAGGTCTGACAGCATCTGTGAAGGAAAAAACAGAGTTAATGTTTCGGGTGTGGGTTCTAAGGAAGGGTCACCGGACCTGAAACGTTAACTCTGTTTTTTCCTTCACAGATGCAGTCAGACCTTCTGAGCTTCTCCAGCAACTTTGTTTTTGTACCTGATTCACATCATCCACAGTTCTTTCTGTTTTTATTTGATAAACACTGAAAAGTGCAGGAGGATATTGCAGAACCAGCACCAGGAATATCACATCAAAGATTATTGTCAAAGAAAACAGCTCATGGAATGAGGGAAGCTAATTTGCAGAAGACTGGCTGGCTAACAGGAAGCAGACAGTAGATGTAAATAAGATAACAAGGTGTAGAGCTGGATGAACACAGCAGGCCAAGAAGCATCTTAGGAGCAAATGTGTCCTTTCCAGGAGGCTTTGCTGAAATCCATATACACCACATCAACCGGTTTACTCCCAGCTACCTGTTTGATCACCTTCTCAAGCTCAATAAGATTTGTGAGGCATGACCTTCCCTTCACAAAACCGTGCTGACTATCCCTAATCAATTTATTCTTTTTTAGATGATTATAAATCCTATCCTTATAACCTTTTCCAACACTTTACCAACAACTGAGGTAAGGCTCACTAGTCTATAATTACCAGGGTTGTCTCTACTCCCCTTCTTGAACAGGGGAACCACATTTGCTATCCTCCAGTCGTCTGGCAATATTCCTGTAGACAATGACGAGTTAAAGATCAATGCCAAAGGCTCGGCAATCTCCTCCCTGGCTTCCCAGAGGATCCTAGGATAAATCACATCTGGCCCGGGGACTTATCTATCTTCACCCTCTGTAGGATTTCTAATACCTCTTCCTTGTGAACCTCAATCCCACCTAGTCTAGTAGCCTGTATCTCAGTAATCTCCTCGACAACATTGTCGTTTTCTAGAGCGAATACTGTTGAAAAATATTCATTTAGTGCTTCCCCTATCTCCTCTGACTCCACACACAACTTAGCACTACTATCCTTGATTGGCCCTAATCTTACTTTCGTCATTCTTTTATTCCTTAAATACCTATAGAAAGCCTTAGGGTTTACCCTGATCCTATCCACCAACAACTTCTCATGTCTCCTCCTGGCTCTTCTGAGCTCTCTCTTTAGGTCTTTCCTGGCTACCTCCTAGCCCTCAAGTGCCCTAACTGAGCCTTCACATCTCATCCCAACATAAGCCTTCTTCTTCCTCAGGGAAGGTCGTGCCTCACAAACCTTATTGAGTTCCTTGAGAAGGTGACCAAACAGTTAGATGAGAGTAAACAGGTTGATGTGGTGTATATGGATTTCAGCAAGGCGTTCGATAAGGTTCCCCACATTAGGTTATTGTACAAAATGCTGAGGAATGGAATTGTGGGAGATATAGCAGTTTTTAGCTATTAATAGAGGGATCGAGTTCCAGAACCAAGAGGTTATACTGCAGCTGTACAAAACTCTGGTGTGGCCGTACTTGGAGTATTGCATACAGTTCTGGTCACCGCATTACAAGAAGGATGTGGAAGCTTTGGAAAGGGTGCAGAGGAGATTTACTAGGATGCCTGGTATGGAGGGAAGGTCTTACGAGGAAAGCCTGAGGGACTTGAGGCTGTTTTCATTAGAGAGAAGAAGGTTGAGAGGTGACTTAATTGAAACATATAAGATAATCAGAGGGCTAGATAGGGTGGATAGGGAGACCCTTTTTCCTAGGATGGTGACGGTGAGCACGAGGGGGCATAGCTTTAAATTGAGGGGTGAAAGATATAGGACAGATGGCAGAGGTGGTTTCTTTACTCAGAGAGAAGTAAGGGAATGGAATGCTTTGCCTGCAACGGTAGTAGATTCGCCAACTTTAGGTACATTTAAGTCATCATTGGATAAGCATATGGACGTATATGGAGTAGTGTAGGTTAGATGGGCTTCAGATCGGTATGATAGGTCAGCTCAACATTGAGGGCCGAAGGGCCTGTACTGTGCTGTTATGTTCTATGTTCTATAGGTGGAGAGGAGACTACAGGTGGGGAGGGGATAGGTCAGTCCGGGGAGGACAGACAGGTCAAGGAGGCGGGATGAGGTTGTTAGGTGGGAAATGGGGTGCAGCTTGAGGTGGGAGGAGGGGATGGGTGAGAGGAAGAACAGGTTAGGGAGGCAGGGACGAGCTGGGCTGGTTTTGGGATGCAGTGGGGGGAGGGGACAAGCTGGGCTGGTTCACACTTTGTTATCAAAAAGATTAAATCCAGTAGACTCATTCGGTGAACCCCATTTGACAAAGAAAAGAAATTCAAGTTCTTTGTCTCGATCACGAGGATATTTAAGATATAAAACCATGACAATTGTCTTGAGGATTTGCTGGTATGTTTTAAAGCCCCTTGATTCTGTGGGTGATGTGTTATACACAAGCAGCTTATTGTTTCCTGAAGTTATAAACATGAAATTGGAAACTTCATCTGACTGGATCTCTTGGTAATTCATAGTGAATGATGAGCTGGGTTAATTTCCCTACCTCTACCTTAGCAGTGGCTACTCATAAAGAGTCAGTTAGCTCAGTTGGCTGGATGGCAGATTTGTGAATGACACCCACAAAATGGGGTTCAAATCCTGTACTGTCTGAAGTTAGCATGAAGGACTCTCCTTCTCAACCTCTTCCTTCACCTGATGTGTGGTGATTCTCAGGTTAAACCACCGCCAGTTGTCTATCTGTAACGACAGAGCAGATCTATTGTCCCCTGGGTCTGTGGTGACTTGAATTATTTTTGGGAGGGTGTGGCCTCTGGGGTCAAGTAGCCACATCTGTTATAGTGAGAATATACTCCTGCTTTTGTTTTCAGTAAAGGTGCCAGTGAAAATGTTTTCTAATACGTATTTAGATATGCTGGATTCCAACATGACTTGCCCCAGGAAATTCATGCATTATCCCTAAAATTTCTCGACATTATTTGGCAGTACCACTATGCGTGAAATCACCATCTACTCTTTGTTCACATGTCTATTCTCTTCTTAAAAATTCATTCAGGGACTATGGCCATTGTTGACAAGGAAAACATTTATTGCCTACTCCTAATCATCCTTCAAAAAAAAGCAAAAGAACTGTTCTGAGGAAGAGTCACCGGACCCGAAATGTTAACTCTGTTTTCTCCTAATCATCCTTTAATAGGTAACAGGGAGCTGCTTTCTTGAATCTATTTAGTTCAGGTAAACCAATAATGCTGCTAGGAAGTTCCAGGGTCTTGACCAAGTGACAATGAAGGAATGGTGATATATTTTCAAGTCAGGATAGTGAGTGGCTTAGAGAGGAATTTCAGTGATGGCGTTCTCATGTAACTGCTGGCCTTGTCCATCTAGATGGTAGTGGTTATGGGTTTGGAAGGTGCTGTCACAGGAACTCTGGTAAAGTTCTGCAGTGCGTCTTTTGAATGGTATACACTGCTGCAAGTTTGGACCAATGGTGGAGGCAGTGAATGTGGATTTAGTGCAAATAAAGTACAAAGTTTTGTTCTTGGTGTTGTCAATTGTTTTATTGGAGTTTACCTAGGAAAGTGGGCAGTATTCCATCGCAGTCCTGACTTGTGCCTTGTTTATAGTGGTGCACTTTAGGGAGTCAGGAAGTGAGTTACTTGCTGCAGGATACCTAGCCTCCTACCTGTGCTTGTAGGCATGATACTTATATAGCTGGTTCTGTTACTGGTCAAAGGTAAGCTACAGGATGTTGATAGTGGGGATAATGTGATTGAATGTCAAGGAGTGATGGTTAAATTTTCCCTTTTGGAGATGGTCATTGTCTGGCATGTATGGCATGATGAAGGCTCTAGGCCCAAAACGTCAGCTTTTGTGCTCCTGAGATGCTGCTTGGCCTGCTGTGTTCATCCAGCTTCACACTTTGTTATCTTATATGGCATGAATATTGTTTGCCATTTGAAAGCCCAAGCCTGGAAACTGCCCAGGTCTTTCTGGAAAATCTCAGCAGGTCTGGTAGCATCTGTGGAGAAAAATCCAAGTTAATGTTTTGAGATAACAAAGAGTGGAGCTGGACGAAAACAGCAGGCCAAGCAGCATTTTAGGAGCACAAAAGCTAACGTTTTGGGCCTAGACCCTTCATCAGAAAAGCTTCATCTGAAAATGTTTTGAGTCTGGTGACTGTTCTTCGGAACTGATGGTAGCTAGGAGAAACTTGCTTCTTTATGCAGAAGGTAGGGATGAGTGAGGGGGTAGGAATAAACAATAAGTGGAGATCGAGCCCAATGAGAGAGAACAGTTGGACAGACAAAGGAGTGGATAATGGTCAGCCCGGGAGAATGAATAGCTGCTAATGGGGACTATTACTGGCTGATAATGGGTTGTGTGTAGTAGCAGACCACGTGATAACAAGGCCTGGTGTGTGGGGGTTATGGTAAGGACATGCGAGAAGATGCCTCAAGCCCTAAAATAGTTGAACTCAAGATTGACTCCAATAGGCTGTAGACTTCTCACATGGAAAATGAGGTGCTGTCCTTCCAGTTTACATTGAGCTTTGCTGCAGCACTGCAAGAAGCCTGACACAGAGACATTGGCCAGGGAGCACAGTGGTGTGTTGAAATGGCACCTTACTTTGATTTGTACTCTCTATCCTTTCTGTCATGGTGTATTTATCTTTTCCTGTATTGTTCTCTTTCACCTTTTCTCTACTCTTTAATCTACCAAATCCTCCCAAAACTTGATCCCTTTTCCACACTATTTAGTTTAAAATTCTGTCTATTTTTTCCAGTTATGTGGCTTGCAGAAACACCAGCTCCGGAGTGTTCAGGTGCACTCTGTCCAAACAGTTCAGATCCCACTTTCTCCAGGACTGTTGCTAGTGCCCTATGAACCGGAACCCACTTCTGCTGCACTGTTTTCATCCCAGTCTACCTACAAATTTGCAAAGAATTAAGAGAAGATCAACAGCTGAACAAAGTAATAATATGATCCCACGCTAGCTGAAGTCACCATGAAAGTCCCACTTTCTCAACTTTGCCTCTCGCCTGAAGTGCAGTGGCCCTCAGGTTAAACCACCGCTGGTCGTGTCTCTCTAATCAGCCAGCAGCCCTATGGTGCTCTGGGACTGTGGTGAATTTAATACATATACCTTTCACACTGTGCTATAGGTCTGTACTTAATAGATTATAATGTCAACTGGAGAGAGATAATGGGAACTGCAGATGCTGGAGAATCCGAGATAACAAGGTGTGGAGCTGGATGAACACAGCAGGCCAAGCAGCATCTTAGGAGCAAAAAAGCTTTTTCTGATGAAGGGTCTAGGCCCAAAACGTCAGCTTTTGGGCTCCTAAGATGCTGCTTGGCCTGCTGTGTTCATCCAGCTCCACACTTTGTTATCAACAATGTCAACTGGATTTAGCTTCACGGACAAAAGCCTTCCTCATACTGTTTCATTGCTTTTGCATTTATAATCAGATTATGATCCTTCATGCTCTCACATAACATTAACATCTTAAATTAGACTGCTATCAATCAGAAATGGGTGATGTCTGCTATCCACATTTTCAGACTGCACCGAAACAAATAAAGTAAAATTATTACAGCATCATTGGATTACAGGACTAAAACTTAAATCACAGCAATCCAGTAATATTGATAAGTGCTAATGATATTATTTAAGATATCCCATTAGTTTACAACTCTTTACGATTTATTTAATGTGTGATCATCTATTTCAAATTGATCTTAAAACCATTACTAATTTCAGTATAGATTTATTCTCTCCACGTGTTAAGCGGCATTGACCTTTGGTCAGAAGTTATGAGGTTAAATCCCATTCCAAAGGGTTGAACACATAATCCAGACTGACACTCCCATTGTAGTGCTGAGGGAAGTGCTGCATTGCCAGGGCTGCAATCATTCCAATGGGAATTTAAATGGGAACTTGTCTGTCCTGTCAAATGGCCACAATTTTAAGGGACAGTAGCATTATTTGCCTGAGGAATGAAGCTAATATTTATTGAATTTAATCATTTATTGTCACGTGCATTCAATGTAAAAATACAGTGAAAAGTGTGTACCTTCACTGTACATACATAGCACCATTCACATTCACTTACAATAAGACAAGCAAATAAAAATAACTTAAGATAGCCCAATTTTTCTTTCCACTGACACAATCCCGCTCCGGGTTTTCCAACCCTCATCATGACTCCACCAGAGTCCTGCTCCGGGCTTTCCAGTACACACCATGCTGCTGACAGCATCCCAATTCGACTGCCTCACTGATCCACTCCCACCGGCTCATTCTTGATCCACCGCCGTCTCTCTGGCTCACTCTCGATCCACCGCCATCTCTCCGACCCACTCTCTCCAGCTCACTCTCGATCCACCGTCGTCTCTCCAGCCTGCTCTCTCCGGCTCACTCTCGATCCACTGCCGTCTCTCCAGCTCACTCTCAATCCATCGCCGTCTCTCCAGCCCACTCTCTCCGGCTCACTCTCGATCCATCGCTGTCTCACTCTCTCTGGTTCACTCTTGCCCCATCGCCGTCTCTCTGACCCGCTGTCTCTGGCTCACTCTCGATCCACCGCCGTCTCTCCAGCCCGCTCTCTCCGGCTCACTCGATCCATCACCGTCTCTCTGGTTCACTCTTGCCCCATCGCCGTCTCTCCAACCCGCTCTGTCCGGCTCACTCTTGATCTACCACCGTCTCTCCGGCCCACTCTCTCCGGCTCACTCTCGATCCACCGCCGTCTCTCCGGCCCGCTCTCTCTGGCTCACTCTCGATCCACCGCCATCTCTCCAGCTCACTCTTGATCCACCGCCGTCTCTCCGGCCCGCTCTCACCTGACCATACTTGATCCACCATCACTGCAGGACACAACCCATGCGTTCAGCTCCCGCCACATGGTTCCTGGTCGCGACCTGGCTCCTTAGGTAGTTAGTTAAAAGATATGGGGAGGGATAGAATTACTACACAGGGAGAGAGAGGAAGGGATAAAGAAAAGGAAAGACAAAGCAAGAAACAGAAAGAGACCTGGCGAGCAGATTGGAGCTCCAAATGGAGCAACTTACCCTGCCACCACCTTGTCGGGAGACTATCTCCTGAAACATAATCTCGAAAACCAATGATAACAAGGTGTGGAGCTGGATGAACACAGCAGGCTAAACAGCATCAGAGGAGCAGGAAGGCTGACATTTCGGGTCAGGCTGGATTCTCCAGCATCTGCAGATCCTATTATCTCTAAAACCAATGAGTTGGTTATTAGCATAATTCTGTTTACTGGTTCTTACCTAGTGCAGTTTGACTTCAGGTTTCCAACTTTGTAATAATACCTTCAAGACTTTTTTAGTTGGCCAGATAGCATTTCAGGATCTCCTGAAATCAAGAACAGCGGATATGAATGCAAGTCTTTCTTGATCTCCTGAGACTCCATTAATTTCATTCTTAATTATTTCTATCCATGACTTGTCTTAACTCTTCTCCATAGAACACTCTTTTCCATCAATGCATGTTTCCACATTTAGACAGCAATTGGAGGCAGTTTTATGGTTTCGAACATTACAAACATGTCATTACGTTAAAATGAGTCTAACCGGTTTCATACAGAGTTTAATACCTTGCAAAAAGGTTTAATTTGATTTATACCTAGGACCCAGAGGTGGGGGGGCAATTCACTGATGTCCCATTGAACTATTTTCAACATCCTATAGATTTTAAAGCAACACTGTTCCTTTTTCAAACAAATAATGTAAATCTCTTTGGTAAAATGGACAAAAAAACTGAAATCCAGAGGCGAGGTGAGTGACCGCCCTTGATATAGAATCATATAATCCCTACAGTGCTGAGAGAGGTCATTCAGCCCATCAAGTCTGCACTGGCCCTTTAACAAGCATCCCACCCAGACTCACTCTATCCCCATAACCTCTGAATTTACCATGGCTAATCGACCTAGCCTGCACATCCCTGGACACCACAGACACCACGGATAGCACCTTCTAAAATGCAACTAAGGGTGGACAATTAATGCTGGTCAGTGAGGTTCACATCCCATGAGTGAATAAAAAGGCTGTGAATGGTCAGGATCAAATGAAATTTTCAAGACTACAATTAATAGCTATCTTGTTGAATTGGGGTAAAGGAATATGGGGGAAGGGTGGGAAAATGGAATTCAGGTACTAGATCAGATTAATGTACGTGAACGATGGAACAGTCTTGAGTAGCTGAATGAATTAGTCCTGTTCCTACTGTTTCCAGAAATAAATTTTCAGCAATTTGAGATTCAATAGTGATAATAAGTGCTGGATATTTTGGTTGAATTCAATTCACTGAAGATGTGAACAGAGTCTGTTGTATTGATTAGATTAAATGATGGATCATACGTGTGTATGATGATAATTAAACAAAACCTTTCTCTGTGTTCTTAGGAACATCAAAAAATAAGGAGACCTCTAACCAGCACCAGAGATCAAACAGTTCACAGTGTAATTTAGTTTCGAGGACCAAAATATAGATTCAACTTGGCTGCTGATAAGGAATAGTAAATAAGTCACCGGTAGAAGGGGTTTATAGATCTCTTGACATTAGTTATATTGTAGAACAGGGTATAAATTAAGAAATGTTGGTGATTTGTAAAAAGAATAAGTACTGCAAATAATAGTCAGAAGTTGCATAACACCAGGTATAGTCCAACAGGTTTATTTGAAATCACAAGCTTTCACAGTGTTGCTCCTTCACCAGGTGAAGTCCATCCCATTCCAACACTAGCACCTCCACATCGTGGTGAGTAATAGTGGGAGATCTGAATGCTAAAATCTCAAATGTTTTACTTGGGTGGGGGTGATATTCTAAGGGCTGATGACCCCTTAAGAGAAGTCGCTCTTACTCATCTGTGGCTTATATGGGAGGCCCCTATTCTCTTACTGAGCTCCTGTATTTCTATATTTCCCCATAAAAAGATCATTCATCTTCCTCATTCTAAACTTTGTGCTGTGCACCATCATCACCATTCTCAGGGTTGCAGTAAACAATTTCTCACAATTAAACTTATTATTGTTTTTAAGGATCCTGAAGGTGTTAATAAAATCACATATTTCTTCTCTACAATAAACGAGTTTGGCTTCTATAGGCTCTCCTTGCAGCTCAGAATTTTTTAAAGCCAGTTGCAAGGTTACAGGTGTCAGAGAAAACCATTGACAGTAGTAATTTTTTCAATGGTGTATCAGAAAGCCTCATATTGCTTGAGGATTAATTTATTGATCCTTGTTTTAAAAGTCAAATTGACTAAATTACTTTCACCTCCAAGTTAACATTTTGTGTCTCACTACTGGACTGTAGCACACAATCTGAATTTGACACTTTACTGATTAGTGTTGGGTTTTAATGGAGATGTAACATTTGGGATGCATTGTTAAACCCAAGAGGTTCTTTGAGGTAAATGTAAAAAACCTCATGAACATATGGAATAGCAGGCATGCTCTTTGAGTATCCTGACAATTTTTTATCCGTTTATGAAGCATGACCAAGTTACAGATTTATTGGGTATTTTTAAATTATTGGTTATGAATATCACATGCAAGACAACATTTATTGTCAAATCCCCTGAGTGACCTTTAGAAGCTGGTGAAGATTCACCTTCTTCAAAATGTGAAGCCTGAATTGTGAAGGAAATCCTTCACAATGCTGTAAGGGAATTCCGGGAGTTTGATCCAGTTACAATAAAGGAAAGATAACAGAACATCAGGTTAGAATGGTGTGTAACTTGGTGGTGGCATTCCCAAGTGCTTGAAGAATCTGTTCATGCCCCTTAAGGGATTGGTGGATATGCACTCCAAGGTCCCTCTGATCCAGTTTCACAGGTTCCTACCGTTCATCGTGTATTCCCATGCCTTGTTTGTCCTGCCAAGGTACATCGCCTCACACTTATCCAGATTGAATTCTATTTGCCACTAATCAGCCAATCTCACCAGCCCGTGGAAATACTCCTGTTATCTAAGGCGCTCTTCTTCACTATTTACCTCCCCACTTATCTCAATTTCACTCCTGAAAGGTTCCCTAGTGCTGGACAATCTAATGAGCAGAAATAGTTCCCATCCTAATTATTGATTCAATTATTCTTGCAAAGTTTATTCAAATCGACACAATCTTCTAAATTTCAGGGAATACAACACTGCTTTATGTAACCTCACCTTCTGATTTAACCCTTGGAGTTCAGGTTTCATGGAACCTGCTTTTCGTGTGACTAGTGTGCATGTTCACCACCATTTGTGACTGAATGTAGCAGAATTACATAACTTCAACCTGATCCTTTAGTCTCAGGGTCATTTAGATCTGCTTCTGCTGTTTAGCCAGCACGTAGTTCTATTTTCTACCTTCAGAGATAATGGGAACTGCAGATGCTGGAGAATCCAAGATAACAAAGTGTAGATGAACACAGCAGGCCAAGCAGCATCTTGGGAGCACAAAAGCTGACGTTTTGGGCCTAGCCCCTTCATCTAATGAAGGGTCTAGGCCCGAAACGTCAGTTTTTGTGCTCTATTTTCTACCTTCATCAGGTTTGCATCTCATTTTTAGATGTGTGTATTGTCTGCACTTCATGTCCTCTTTACATTTCTTATTAACCTTGTTTGGTTATCTTGATGGTAATAGTAGAATGAAAGATATGCCAGGCCATGAATTTATGGATTGTGGTAGAATATAAATCTGTTATTATTGAGGGTCCACAGCACTTCACAGATACCCAGATGTGAGCTATTCTGAATTTATTCCTTTTTGCACAGTAGTAGTGCCACACAACTCAATGGAATGTATCCTCCATGAGGACAGGACTCGGTGTCCATAAGGACATTTCAGTGGTTGCTCCTAACCATACTGGTAGATTTGTGAAGAGCAGATTAAGTAGTTTTTCCTCAGTGCTGGTTCATTTATTCTAGTTTCTGTATGTGAAAATAGCAAGTTATCTACAAAACAAAAGGAACAACAATTGAACAGTTTGTTCTTTCAAACAGGATATAATAAACAAATCTTCTTTTGGCAGGGTTAACCATCCTCAATCCATGAAAGGACGAGGTGAGGCCATGCAGTTTGACTCTGAATGTCTGATGCCATAAAAAATGTTGAACGTATTGGTTTTCTAATCAGCTCCCTGTATCTGTCAGTGGCTGATACCAACAGGCTTATAGTGCCACATGGTGGCCAGAAATTCTTCCTGGTTTATTTTAGATCAGTATAAAATGGAAATGATATTCAATGAAGTAATAATATTACATTTTATAAATGTATATTGTTATAACTTGGTGCATAACTAAAATAAATTACACTGATTAATATGCATTGTAATAATGGCTTAAAATACATAATTAAAATAAATAGTCTGACAAAGTTTAGAAATAAAAACAGAAGGTGCTGAAAATGGGTCTAGCAGCATTTGTGGAGGGAGAAAAACAGAGTTAATGTATCAAATTGAATATGATTCATCTTTAGAAGTGAAGGAGGGTAGAAATGTTATTGGTTATATGTTGTGGATGTGGGCAGGGAAATACAAAACGAAGGTCTGGTATAGGGTAGATAGTAAGAGAGGTTAAATTCCAAAGATGTCATGGAGCAAAGGCAAAAGGAGTGGTAATAGTTGTTGTTAAGATGTAAAGCACCTATCCACAGTGTAAACGCCAGAATAATAAGCAGTTCTGTCTAGAAAATTTTAAAAGTAGTTTTGATGTTAACCACTAGCCCCATGTGTTTATGAGTTAGCTACACTTTGTCTTGGTCAACCAGGTTGAAGTTATTTTTCATGAACTTTAAGCCTCCAGATGAAATTCCAGGTCCAAGAGATGCCTTCCTGAGTAAGTAATACATGTCTATGTACAATGGTTTGGAATAATTATGTAGAACTCTGTGATATATTGTAGACCATCTTAAACTAATTCAATGTTAGATAACAAAGTGTGGAGCTGAATGACCACAGCAGGCCTAAGAAGCATCTCAGGAGCACAAAAGCTGACGTTTCGGGCCTAGAACCTTCATCAATGTTAGATATCTGGATTTCTGGTTATCAAAAAACTGCCTGATGAAATGGCTGAGCTACATATCTGCTGGGAGGTAAAAGTTTCTTTTCAAAGCCTCAGTATCATTTTAGAGACCAGAATGCTCCCTTCCTGCAATGATTTCTATTCTCCGTCTCAAATCCACCTCTGAGCTTGGACATTCATCCTGTAAGAATGTCAGAGGAAGCCTATGCATTGTGACTGAGGGATTGCAAACACAGAAGGGAAATGCTTTGTGAAGGTGCGATTTGCCACCTGCACCTTAGCATTGCTGTAATTAACCAACTTTGTTCAGTTCAGCTATGGTTCCGAAGGACTTTGTCTAACTACAGACTGGCATTCAGCAAGACCTCCAGGGACTGAATGAATTGCTAGGATAAGTGGCACATGGGACTTCAATCAAAGCCATTTCAAACAGTTCACACAAAATCCAAACCATATTCTATGCCTAATCATCTAATCACCATAAAACAGGTTAGTTATTCATTGCTGTTTGTAGAAATTTGCTGATACAACTTGGTTGCCATATAACACTTTCCACCCAGATCCCACTTGCCCCTCTCACAGAGCTTAGAACACAGAACAGTACAGGACCGGAACAGAACTTTCAGCCGATGATGTCTGAGCTTACCATGATACCATTCTAAACTAATCACATCTCCCTGCACATGCTCCATATCCCTCAATTCCCCACCTGTTCATGAATCCAAGTGCCTCTTAAACATTGCTATCACCTTAATCCTACTTCCTTTGGTATCTGCCTATGGAAAATAAATTCCCCAATTCACCTTGGAACACCTGGTTTGTGTTCACTATATTTTTGCAGCTACCAATTTGCACAGTCCTAGACCACCTTCATCATCAACACCCTTGTCCCCACCGAACTCTTTCGATTTCTCTGGCTGCTGACTTCCCTAATTTCCGTTCTGAGGAAGGGTCACTGGACCCAAAACGTTAACTTTGTTTTCTCCTACACAGATGCTGCTAGACCTGCTGAGATTTTTCAGCAACTTTTGTTTTTGTTCCTGATTTACAGCATCCGCAGTTCTTTTGGTCTTTATTCCCTAATTTCCATTCTCTTTCATCAAGGAACACTGATTTGAATAGATGTGACAGACAAATCATTAAGCCATTCACTGGATCACATGAACTATTACTGGGCACTGCTCTCTTCCATCAAAACAGTTTATTGTTCCAGTATATTCCTAGAATGTAAAGCTAATTCCCAGATTTCTTTTCTCTACTGTAAAATGCTTCTGGAATCCCTGCTCCCCATTTTCTCCACCCTTCCTGTCAAAAAGTGAAAGCAATACCTGGACTTCTGTATCACTAAAACTGAGATGATCTGATCAGTCATTTTAGTGACTTTGCGCCCTTTAATCAGGTTACAAGACCAAATTTCTTCCAAGGTTCTTCTTCATTGTTGTAATCCTGAATCATTTTTCCATCGTTAATTGTATCTTTCTAACTTTCCATCCTATCGCCTCTCGTGTCTTCTGAGCTCATTATGTCAATGACATTCACCTCATGCTCTTTCAACCCAATTCTCATTAAAGTACTGACCTCCCAAATTACTTTCCTGGCTGCCAAGTCAGCGAACATTGTTGACACTTCTCACGGGATTCTATTCCACTCTTTCAAATCTGCACTCCTCAGCCCTCTCAAAAACAACCTTTCACTATCCTTTCAAACTACCATCCTATTTGAAATCCAAATAGATCATGTCCACTGGCTCTCCTTTGTGTAACTTGTTCATTACTTCCTCAAAGAATCAGTCTGCTTTTCATAAGACCATAAGATGCAGGCGTCGAATTAAGCCATTCAGCCCATCAAGACTACTCTGCCATTCGATCATGGCTGATATGTTTCTCAACTCCATTCTCCTGCCTTCTCCCCTTATTAGTCAAGAACGTTGTCTATTTGTGTCTTAAATCCACTCAATGACTTGGCCTCGATAGGCCTCTTCGCAATAAGTTCCACAGATTCACCATCCTCTGGCTGAAGAAATTCCCCCTCATCTCAGTTCTAATTGATGGTCCTCTCACTCTGAGGCTGCGCACTTGGGTCCTAGTCTCTCCTACAAGTGGGAATATCTTTCCCATGTCCACTCTATTCAGGCCTCTCAGTATTCAGTAAGTTTCAATCATCCTTCATCCCCATCATTCTTCTAAACTCTATCAAGTTCTGCGGAAGGATCATCCAACCTGAAACATTAACTCTGTTTTCTTTTTCTTTCACAGATGCCACCAGACCTGCTGGCTTTTCCAGCAACTTCTGTTTTTGCTCCATTGAGTACAGGCCCACAGTCTTCAATCACGCCTCATGTTACAAGCTCTTCATCCCTGGAATCAATCTCGGAAACCTCCTCTGGACCCTCTCAAATGTCAGCACATCCTTCCTTGGAAATGGGGCCCAAAACTGCTCAAAATGTTCCAAATACAGTCTCACCAGGGCCTTATAGTGCCTCAGCAGTACATCTCTGACCTCTTGAAATAAATGCAAAAGTTGCATTTACCTTCCTAATTGCCACTGAGCCTGAACGTTAATTTTAATAGAATCCTGAACAAGAACTCTCACGTCGCTTTGTGCTTCAGATTTCTGTAGCCTCTTCCCCTTTATAATATAGTCTATGCCTCTATTCTTCTTCCTATCAAAGTGCATAACCTCACAAGTTCCCATACTGTACTCCATGTGCCATTCCTTTGCCTACTTGTCAAGCATGTCTGAGTACTTCTGCACGCACTCACTTCCTCAACACCACCTGCCCCTCCACCTATCTTCGTGTCATTTGCAAATTTAGCAACAATGCCCTCAGTTCCTTCATCCAGATCGTTAATGTATAACATGAACAGTTCTGGCCCCAACATTGGAAGGAGTCAATTACTGTGCAATCTCATCCTTAATAATGGACTATAAACTCTTGACAATAACCAAGGTCATGTTAACTGCCCTTTACTTTACTGCCTTCTGCCTCCCTCCCTTTCTAAACAGGGGTGTTACATTAGCTATTGGTCAGTCCTCTGAGACACTCCAGTGATTCCTGAAAGATCACCACCAATGCCTGTACAATTTCCTCAGCTTTCTCCTTCAGAATGCTGGGGCATATCCTATCCTTTCAGCTGCCCCACCACCATCTCCTTAGTGATGGGCACTACACTCACCTCTGACCCGACTCTCTTGAAGTTCTGGTATGTTTTTGGTTCTTCCACAGTGAAAATTCTGTTCCTTATTACCTCTTCTCCACCTTCATTTTCTAGTGCTCCAATGTCCACTCTTGCCTCTCTCTTACTTTTCAGATATCAAAAAAATTATTTGGCTATCTAGTTTATTTGCATATTTCATCTTCTTCCCCTTTATTGCTTTTTTAGTTGTTCTCTGCCGGTTTTTACAGACTTCTTAATCGTCTGGTTTACCGCTATTAATCCAAACCACATTGTATACTTTTGTTTTCATGCAGACCCTGACTTCACTCATCAGCCATGACTGCCTCATCCTCCCCATAATTGTTTCTTCTTCCTCGGGATGAATTTCTGCTGTGCCTCCTGAAATACTCCCATAAACTCCCGCCATTGCTGCTCCATTATCTTCCCTCCTTCCTAATAATTCTGGCCAGCTCCTCGCTCATGACTTTGTATTTACCTTTACTTAGTTGTAATACCATTATCGTCTGATTCCAACTTCTTCCTCTCAAACTGCAGGATGAAATATATCATATTATGGTCACTGGTCCCCGGGACCCCTTCACCTTAAGATGCTGAATCATATCTGCCTCATTACACATCACCAAATCCAGAATTACCTGTTCCCTATTGGACTCCACCACAAGCTGCTCCAAAAAAAATCACTTTGTAAATATTTCATGAATTCCTTTTCTTGAGCTCTGCTCCAACCTGATTTTCCCAGTCCACTTACATATTTAAGTGCCCCATGATTATTGTAATACTGCCTTTTTTACATGTCTTTTCTATCTCCTGATTTATTTTCTGCCCCACATCCTTACTACTGCTAGGAGGTTGTGTAAAAGTCCCATCATGGTCTTTTTCTCCTTTGTGGTTCCTCATTTCTGTCCACACAGATTCTATGTCTTCTGACTCTATATCACTTGCTGCTACCAATTTACTTTCATCTTACTAAAAAGGCAACCCTGTCCTCTCTGCCCCTCTGCCTGTCCTTTTGATTGGATGTGTATCCTTGGATATTTAGTTCCCAGCCCTGATCCCCTTGAAGCCACATCTCTGTGATACCCACAACATTGTGGCTACCAATTTCAATCTGTGCTATTCACCTTGTTTCGTTAACTGCGTGCATTTAACTACAAAGCCCTCGGTCCTGCTTTGACTGCTCCTTTCTCATAGTTGACCCATTTCTGCTGTGCCCGAATTTAGATTCCTGACCCTTTTTATTCTCTCTGTTCTATTACTTGTTCTGGAAACTTTTTACCTCTGCTGGGCCCTTCTCATCCTTCTTAACTGTTACTTGTTCTGAAAACTATTAACCTCTGCTGGGACCTTCTCATCCTTCTTAACTGTTACTTGTTCTGAAAACTATTAACCTCTGCTGGGCCCTTCTCATCCTTCTTAACCTATTGGGTGCCTTTGACACTGTTAGTCACATCACGCTCCTTCAATCAATTTCCACCATCCACCTGGCTGGCACTTAATTCCATTGTTCTCCATCAAATTGTAGCCAGGCAGCCATCAGTAGCTTCCCTCTCTATTCCACACCATTACTTCTGACCCCCATGCTCAATCCTTAGCCGCTGATAATAAAATGTGAGGCTGGATGAACACAGCAGGCCAAGCAGCATCTCAGGAGCACAAAAGCTGACGTTTCGGGCCTAGACCCTTCATCAGAGAGGGGGATGGGGAGAGGGAACTGGAATAAATAGGGAGAGAGGGGGAGGCGGACCAAAGATGGAGAGTAAAGAAGATAGGTGGAGAGAGTATAGGTGGGGAGGTAGGGAGGGGATAGGTCAGTCCAGGGAAGACGGACAGGTCAAGGAGGTGGGATGAGGTTAGTAGGTAGGAAATGGAGGTGCGGCTTGGGGTGGGAGGAAGGGATGGGTGAGAGGAAGAACCGGTTAGGGAGGCAGAGACAGGTTGGACTGGTTTTGGGATGCAGTGGGTGGGGGGGAAGAGCTGCGCTGGTTGTGTGGTGCAGTGGGGGGAGGGGACGAACTGGGCTGGTTTAGGGATGCAGTAGGGGAAGGGGAGATTTTGAAACTGGTGAAGTCCACATTGATACCATTAGGCTGCAGGGTTCCTTAGCCGCTTCCTACTTCTCATTTACGTACTGCTCCACAGCAAGTATCCAAAAATACTGATACAGATCCCAACAAATGCATTAACATTTCTTACTCCACTGCTATCAGCCTCTTCCTATGTTCTGTACACCTTATTTTGCTTCTCCAATATGACCTTTAAATTTCCACACACCTGCCTTAGTTTGAATCGTCCCCTGCAGCATCAACAATTCACCTCCAAAAGAACCCAATCTGAGCTGTGGTCAGGTACGATTCAACCGGCCGATGTAGATCCTAGCTCCTTCAGAACCTGTCCCAATAGTCCAAATATCTATACCCCAATCTTCTGCAGCGTCACCCCAGCCATGTATCATCCTATTACTATACTTATTGATACTAAGTACTGGAATAAATTCAAGAGATTAATACTTTTCAGGTCCTGCTTGTCATATCTAACACTCTCTAAACTCTGCCTGTAAGAGCTCAAGTCTCTTTCTAACTATTTATTGCTATCAATACGGAGCAGGACCAATGGCTGTTCACCCTTCCCCCAAGAGACATCTGAAGTTCTTCACTGACAATCCAGAGCCTTGCACCAGCAGCAACAACATACCAAGATGTTACCTAGAACGGTGACAAAACATCTGGGAACACACCTTCAAGCTCAGTGAACCAGCTTACATCTGGAACAAAATAAAGACCCACTCTCTTATGGACCGAGAGGAGGAGAGCGCTGTGTTGGAGGTGAAAGGAAGACGTCGGGTTGGCTGTGCACCCGTGCAACCAGTGGATCTTAATGCTGGCTTCAGCCTAACGCTGGTTCAGGGGAGCAGCCAACCTGCAACGATGGCTGCGGCAAGTGCTCGTGCCCCAGGTCAGGGGGTCCGGAACACCATCCGTGTTTCCGTGAAGAAGGTGGATGAAGGTGCACTTGTGGACCGCACCTTCTTCGTGAAGAGGGTCCTGTGGGACTGTTGTGGGTTCGCTGCTGCGGACATTTACTGCCTGCAGGATTTCCCCGGAGGAGGTTTTCACGACGTGACCTTCAGGAGTGCCAAGCTTTGCGAGCGCTTCCAGGAGGTTTTCAAGGAGAAAGGAGGTGAGGGCCCCCTCTCTGTATTGACCGCTGTCCCGCTGTTTGTGATGCCAGCGCAGAGGAGCCGTATGGTGACTGTACACATGTACAACCCGCATGTGCCAGCAGTTGATGTCCTGACCTTCCTTGGAAGGTACGTGAAGGTGGAAGGGGACCTAACTGACATCATGGACCTGTTTGGCATCTGGACCAGTAAGAGGCAGGTCAAGGTGACGCCGAGGATGGGCGCGGACGGGAACGTCATACACCCACCGTCCAGCTTCGCGATTGGCAGGAGCAAGGGCTACCTGACCTATGCAGGGCAACCTAAAGTCTGCCATGCCTGTGGTAGGTCAGGTCACGTGGCGGCCGACTGCAAAGCCACCATCTGCAGGAACTGCAGGGAGGAGGGACACCTTGCAAAGGATTGCCCACAAGAGAAAAGCTGCAACCTTTGCGAGGAAGCGGGCCACCTCTATAGGGCATGCCCGCAGCGGGGGACCACCTATGCCCAGGTCGCCGGCAGGGGCAATGCGGGGCCAGCCCCCCCGGAGGAGAGGAAGGCACCAGGGCCCTGCAAGGACCCCACTAATGTGCAGGAGGGCCAGGTCATGCAGGAGGGCCCAGCCCTGCAGGATGGGCTCGAGGCCAGCAAAGCGCCCCTGCAGGCTTCGCTCCCCCCTGACAACCCGGAGTCGATGGAGGCTGCGACAGGCGACCCAGGGGAGTGGACGACGGTCCGGAAAGCGAGGAGGAAGGTGCGTTAGCGGGCCCAGGAACCGCAACCATCAGGTGGGCAGAGGCAGCTACAGGGGGGGCTATAAAGAGCTCCTCTGACGAGGGGGATTCGGAGACGGCCCACCCGAAGCACAAGTTAAAGATCTCAAGGGAGAAGGAAAGCAACACCACGCTTCCAGGTGACGGGAGGCGTCCTGAGGCTCCCTCCGACACCCAGTCACGTGCTGCTGCGGCACTGGAGGGCCCCCCGGAACTTCCAGGCGGGAAGGAGAAAACAGCGCGTCCCCAGCCTGACCCAGAGCCGGACTCTCCTGCCTCCGTACCCCCGATGGGGGGATGCCACCCGGAAGGCAGCACGGACGGTTTCCTGAGCCCAGAGAGCGTCCAGCAGTTAGCCCGAGCAATGGGCATGAAGGGACAGATAGAGGGGCTGGACCTTGGACTTGGGGAGGGTACTGCGGTCACTGCCCACAATGGGGGTACGAGTTGCGAGCATTAATGTGCGCAGCGTCAAGTCCACCGCAAGATGTGTGTCCACGTTGGCCTACCTGACCACCGTCAAGGCGGACCTCCTGTTTCTGCAGGAGTGCAGGATACCGCAACTCAGCAGGTACGGGAAATGGTCCGGCGCCTGGACCTGTGGGCCTTCGATCTGGTCGGGGGTAACGACTGTCGCTCCTCGGGCCTGGCTATTCTGCTGCGGGGGCACAACTTCACCATCTCTCAAGTTCAGGAGGGGCACCTCCTCGTGGCTGATGTCACCTACAGGAACGCTCCCCTGAGGCTGATCAACATGTACGCCCCAACGGTACGGAGTGAGCGGTTGGCCGTCCTGCAGCAGCTTCCACCCCTGCTGGCTACGTCCAGGCCGGTCATCCTAGACGGAGACTTCAACTGCATCATCAATGCAGATGGAAGATCCGGCGTGGGGACAGCAGGTGAGGGGAGTCAACCGGACGTCACGTCCAGATTCCTGATGGGCACGGTGAAGGACGCCAAGCTGCTCGACGTCTTCAGCGCCCCTGCAGATGGACTGCAGCGGAGGTACACCTGGTCGCAGCCAGACGGGTCTATTCGCTCAAGGATAGACTTCCTGTTTGTGTCACGGGCGTTCTCGGTCAGGTCCATCAGCATCGAGCCGGTGTTCTTCTCTGACCACTGCCTCCTGCTGGCCGACTGTCACTTACAGGATGACCAGCCGGCTGGCAAGGGGACGTGGAAGCTCAACATGACTCTGTTGACCCCAGAGAGCGTCGAGGAACTTAAGAGCGAGTACGCCGGTTGGAGAACCATGAAACCCTTCTTTGAGTCTCCGGGCGACTGGTGGGAGATGGTGAAGGAGAACATCAAGAGGTTCTTTGTCCTCAAGGGTGTTCGGAAGGCGAGAGGCGGGGAAAGCTGTCGCGACTCCAGAAAAGGGTGCAGAACCTGCTCCTTCTGCAGTTGATGGGGGTCGATGTCACGGAGGACCTCCGTGAGGTGAGGGGCCAGCAAGCCTCGCTCTTCGCTGCGGAGGCCTCCAGGATAATCTTCTGGTCCAGGTGCGCTCCGTGGAGCAGGACGTGACGTGCTCGCGTTTCTTCTTTCAGAAGATGCACAAAGAGAGCTCTGTGCTTAGACGGCTGAAGGAGGACGACGGCTCGGTGACGTTGTCTCGGCCCGACATTTTGAGGATCAGCAGATCCTTCTATGCCGGACTGTACGACACGAAGCCCACGGACAGCACGGCGTCCAAGTCGTTCCTGTCGTCTATCACAGAGGTCTTAGACGACGGCACAAGGGACTGGCTGGACCGGCCGATATCCCTGGATGAGCTGACCAGAGCCCTCAAGTCCTTGGAGAGGCATAGGACTCCCGGAGGCAACGGCTTACCGGTCGAGCTGTATTCCGCTCTGTGGGACCTGGTCAGCCAGGACCTGCTGGAAGTGTACGATAGTGCGCTTCGGGCAGGGGAAATGTGCAAGTCCATGAGGAAGGGCATCATCACCCTCATTTACAAGAGGAAGGGGGAGAGGGAAGAAATTAAGAATTGGTGTCCCATTTCACTATTGAATGTGGACTACAAAATCCTGGCCAAGGTCATAGCCAACCTGGTCAGGTCTGTCCTGGAGTCGGTGATTCAGCCTGATCTAACCTGTGCTGTGCCGGGCAGGAAGATCGCTGAGAGCCTCGCGCTCATCAGGGATACGATCGCCTACGTTCAGGACAGGCGGTTGGACACCTGCCTCGTCAGCCTGGACCAGGAGAAGGTCTTCGACAGGGTCTCTCATGCTTACATGAGGAACGTCCTCTCCAAATTGGGGTTCGGGGAGGGCATCCGCAATTGGATCCGGCTGCTCTACACCAACATCATTAGTGCAGTCTCAATCAACGGGTGGGAATCGACAGTTTTCCCGTCGGATCTGCAGTCAGGCAGGGCTGCTCGCTCTCTCCTGCCTTGTTCGTGTGCTGTGTGGAACCCTTTGCCACATCCATCAGGAAGGATGTGAGCCTGAAGGGCGTGACTATCCCAGGCAGTGGAGGCCTTCAGATCAAGACCTCCCTGTACATGGACGATGTCGCCGTCTTCTGCACCGATCGTCAGTCGGTGAGTAGACTGTTGGACATCTGCAGCCAGTTTGAACTGGCCTCGGGTGCCAAAGTCAATAGGGGTAAGAGCGAGGTCATGTTCTTCGGGAACTGGGACGACTGCTCCTTCATCCCTTTCACTGTCAGGACAGACTACCTGAAGGTGCTGGGTGTTTGGTTTGGTGGAGCTGGGACGTACACTAAGACTTGGGAGGAGCATATCACCAAATTGAAGCAGAAGCTGGGCAGGTGGACGCTCCGGTCCCTCTCCATCGCGGGTAAGAACCTGGTTGTTAGGTGCGAGGGGCTATCGGTACTGTTGTATGTGGCGCAGGCCTGGCCTATTCCATGGACCTGCGCCGCTGTGGTCACCCGGGCCATCTTCCACTTCATTTGGGGGTCGAGGATGGACCGGGTCCGCAGGGACACCATGTACAAAGACCTGGAAAATGGGGGAAAGGCCGTACTGAATGCCACCCTCGGCCTGACGGCTACTTTTGTGTGCGGCTGCATCAAGCTGTGCATAGACCCTCAGTATGCAAACACCAAGTGTCACTACGTACTGAGGTTCTACCTGTCCCTGGTGTTGCGAAGGATGGGCCTGGCCTCGTTGCCGCGGAACGCTCCGAGTAGTTGGACCGTTCCGTACCACCTGCCCTTCGTGGAGAAATTTTTGAAAGGAAACACCTTTGACTACAAGGCCGTCAGGCAGTGGTCAGCAATTAGTATCCTCGAGACCCTTCGGGAAAAAGAGAGTGGATCCCGTCATGTGGTTCCGCACGCAGACTGCCAAAGTCATTTGGCAGAATGCCTCATCGCCAGAACTTTCAAACAAGCACAAGGACATTGCTTGGCTGGCGGTGAGAGGGGCTCTGTCAGTGAGGTCCTTTACGCATGCCCGGAATCTCTGAGCCACCGCATGCTGCCCTTGAGGTGGCTGCGGGGGGGACGAGACTGTCGATCACCTCCTTCTGGAGTGTGCCTATGCGCAGGAGGTCTGGAGGGGGATGCAGTGGTACTTGTCGAGGTTCGTCCCGAGCAGCTCCGTGGCGCGGGACTCCGTGCTCTATGGGCTGTTTCCCGGGACGCACACTGAGACCAACATCAACTGCGCCTGGAGGATCATCAACGCGGTGAAAGACGCTCTTTGGTCTGCCCGCAACTTGCTGGTCTGCCAGCTGAAAGAACTGACCCTGACCGAGTGTTGCAGACTGGCGCACTCCAAGGTCCAGGACTATGTGCTGAGGGACGCGCTAAAGCTTGGGGCAGCCACCGCCAAGGCGCGGTGGGGAAAGACCACCGTATGAACCCCCTTGTCCAGAATAGAAAAAAGGGCCCTATTTGGTAACTGGGCCCAGCTGGCGCCTTCCCCAACTGGTCAGGGGGCCAACTGGGACTGTGCGGGGTGACGACTGCTGGGGTGTTTTCTTTGCTTTGTTTTTTTTTCTTCTTTGTTTTTTTTTTCCTTTAGTTGGTGTACGTACCCCGGGTAACCCGGAGCAGCTTGCATAACTGGGTAAGTGTATAAATGTTTTATTTTTTGTACATTCTATGAATAAAGTATATTTTTTCAAATAAAAAAAGTGACAAACGTCTGAAAATGAACCTTCCAGCTCAGCGAGCAAACTCACATCCAGAACCTCAAACCGAGTTACAAATCTTCTCAAAACTCTATAAACATCTATCCTTTCTCCATTTTTCTGTATTCTTCTCTGCCTTTAAATATTCACATATTATTTTGGAAGGCTATTGCTGAAGTATATTGAATTATTGAATCCCTCTTTAGGTATGAATTTCCAAATCACAAGTGAGTGGACAAGAAAGCAATTTCAAACAAAAACAGAAACTGAACGATCACTAAACGTGAAACATTAACTGTTCCTCTTCCCACAGATGCTGCCAGACCGGCTGAGTTTCTCCAGCAATTTCTGTTTTGGTCTCAGATTTTCAGCATCTGCAGTTCTTTGTTCCATTTTACAAAGAAGTTTTGTAAATCAACTCAAATCAGAGACCTTGAGCTTTTTTGCCTCGGGAAGCTGTTGATGTAATGCAATGAATCTCTCCAAGTTTCTCTAGGAAAGGCTGTCTCTTTACATTCAGGGCCTCCTCATCCTCTGCACCTTTTCCAAAGTCCTTCCCAAAGAATGGGATTCCTAGACCGTTCACAAAGGGGGACGTGGCCTTACTCAACCCTCGGCAGCTACTAACAAAGCCGGCTCTATATACATACACAGGTTTAACAGCCTCTTCAACTTATCAGAGTGTGTGGAACTGCACCTTCTGTAAAACTGAACAAAAGGGGAGGGAGTTCAGGAGCCGTTAGAGACACGTAGGCCGTGGGCGCTATGCCAATGCACCGTACGTCAGCACGTCAGCGGGCGGAACCATTCGGCAGGGGAGGAGGGGGAAGGAAATATGGGACGGAGACCGGAGCCGAGCCCGAGCTGAGGTAAGATGCCGAGGGGTGGGAGAGTCAGTCACCCCCGGGTGCGGGGGCCGAACACAAGGGGAGAGAGGGGACGGAGGGGAGACAGGAGGGAGCGGGGTCCGGGGACAGGGGGGAGACGCGGGGAGTCCGGGGGGAATGCCCCCGCCGCCTCGCAGTGACTGCTGGAGTGACACTGCACTGCCGTTTAATAACAAACACAGAAATAACTGGAGAAACTCAGCAGGTCCGGCGGCATCTCCTACAGAGAGAGAGAGTGTGTGTGTGTGTAAGAGGCATCAGTGTGTGTGTAAGAGGAATCTGTGTGTGTGTGTAAGAGGAATCAGTGTGTGTGTAAGAGGAATCTGTTTGTGTGTAAGAGGAATCTGTCTGTGTGTGTGTGTGTGTAAGAGGAATCTGTGTGTGTGTGTAAGAGGCATCAGTGTGAGTGTGTGTAAGTAAGAGGAATCAGTGTGTGTGTAAGTAAGAGGAATCAATGTGAGTGTGTGTGTAAGAGGAATCAGTGTGAGTGTGTGTGTAAGAGGAATCAGTGTGTGTGTAAGAGGAATCAGTGTGTGTGTAGGAGGAATCTGTGTGTGTGTGTGTGTAGGAGGAATCTGTGTGTGTGTGTGTGTAGGAGGAATCTGTGTGTGTAGGAGGAATCTGTGTGTGTGTGTGTATAAGAGGAATCAGTGTGTGTGTAAGAGGAATCAATGTGTGTGTGTGTGTGTGTGTATAAGAGGAATCAGTGTGTGTATAAGAGGAATCAGTGTGTGTGTGTGTAAGAGGAATCAGTGTGTGTGTAAGTAAGAGGAATCAGTGTGTGTGTAAGAGGAATCAGTGTGTGTGTAAGTAAGAGGAATCAGTGTGTAAGTAAGAGGAATCAGTGTGTGTGTAAGAGGAATCAGTGTGTGTGTAAGTAAGAGGAATCTGTGTGTGTGTGTGTGTGTAAGAGGAATCAGTGTGTGTGTAAGTAAGAGGAATCAGTGTGTGTGTAAGAGGAATCAGTGTGTGTGTAAGTAAGAGGAATCAGTGTGTGTAAGTAAGAGGAATCAGTGTGTGTGTAAGAGGAATCAGTGTGTGTGTAAGAGGAATCAGTGTGTGTGTGTAAGAGGAATCAGTGTGTGTGTAAGAGGAATCAGTGTGTGTGTAAGTAAGAGGAATCAGTGTGTGTGTAAGTAAGAGGAATCAGTGTGTGTGTGTGAGGAATCAGTGTGTGTAAGTAAGAGGAATCAGTGTGTGTGTGTGTGAGGAATCAGTGGGTGTGTGTAAGAGGAATCTGTGTGTGTGTGTGTGTGTGTGTGTGAGGAATCAGTGTGTGTAAGTAAGAGGAATCAGTGTGTGTGTGTGTGTGTAAGAGGAATCAGTGTGTGTGTGTAAGAGGAATCAGTGTGTGTGTGTGTGTGTAAGAGGAATCAGTGGGTGTGTGTGTGAGGAATCAGTGGGTGTGTGTAAGAGGAATCTGTGTGTGTGTGTAAGTACGAGGAATCAGTGTGTGTGTGTGTGTGTATAAGAGGAATCAGTGTGTGTGTAAGTAAGAGGAATCAGTGTGTGTGTAAGTAAGAGGAATCAGTGTGTGTGTGTGTGTAAGAGGAATCAGTGTGTGTGTAAGTAAGAGGAATCAGTGTGCGTGTGTGTGTGTGTGAGGAATCAGTGTGCGTGTGTGTGTGAGGAATCAGTGGGTGTGTGTAAGAGGAATCTGTGTGTGTGTGTAAGTAAGAGGAATCAGTGTGTGTGTGTGTGTATAAGAGGAATCAGTGTGTGTGTAAGTAAGAGGAATCAGTGTGTGTGTGTGTAAGAGGAATCAGTGTGTGTGTGTGTGTAAGAGGAATCAGCAGTGTGTGTGTAAGTAAGAGGAATCAGTGTGTGTGTGTGTGAGGAATCAGTGGGTGTGTGTGTGTGAGAGAGAGGAATCTGTGTGTGTGTGAGTGAGAGGAATCAGCGTGTGTGTGTGTGTGTGTGTGAGAGAGAGAGAGCAATGTGTGTGTGAGTGTGAGAGAGAGAGAGAGGAATCTGTGTGTGTGTGTGAGTGAGAGAGAGAGGAATTGGGGTGTGTGTGTGTGTGAGAGAGAGGAATTGGGGTGTGTGTGTGTGTGAGAGAGAGGAATTGGGGTGTGTGTGTGTGTGAGAGAGAGGAATTGGGGTGTGTGTGTGTGTGAGAGGAATCTGTGTGTGTGTGTGAGAGGAATCTGTGTGTGTGTGTGTGTGTGTGTGTGTGAGAGGAATCTGTGTGTGTGTGTGAGAGAGAGAGAGAGGAATCTGTGTGTGTCTGTGTGAGAGAGAGAGAGAGGAATCTGTGTGTGTGTGTGAGAGAGAGAGAGCGGAATCTGTGTGTGTGTCTGAGAGACAGGAATAAGTGTGTGTGTGTGTGTGTGAGAGAGAGGAATCAGTGTGTGTGTGTGTGAGAGAGAGGAATCAGTGTGCGTGTGTGAGAGAGAGAGGAATCAGTGTGCGTGTGTGAGAGAGAGAGGAATCAGTGTGTGTGTGTGTGTGTGCGTGAGAGAGAGAGAGGAATCTGTCTGTGTGTGAGAGAGAGGAATCAGTGTGTGTGTGTGAGAGAGAGGAATCAGTGTGCGTGTGTGAGAGAGAGAGGAATCAGTGTGTGTGTGTGAGAGAGAGGAATCAGTGTGTGTGTGTGTGAGAGAGAGGAATCAGTGTGCGTGTGTGAGAGAGAGAGGAATCAGTGTGCGTGTGTGAGAGAGAGAGGAATCAGTGTGTGTGTGTGTGTGTGCGTGAGAGAGAGAGAGGAATCTGTCTGTGTGTGAGAGAGAGGAATCAGTGTGTGTGTGTGAGAGAGAGGAATCAGTGTGCGTGTGTGAGAGAGAGAGAGGAATCAGTGTGTGTGTATAAGAGGAATCAGTGTGTGTGTAAGTAAGAGGAATCAGTGTGTGTGTAAGAGGAATCAGTGTGGGTGTAAGTAAGAGGAATCAGTGTGTGTGTGTGTAAGAGGAATCAGTGTGTGTGTAAGTAAGAGGAATCAGTGTGTGTGTGTGTAAGTAAGAGGAATCAGTGTGTGTGTAAGTAAGAGGAATCAGTGTGTGTGTGTGTGTAAGAGGAATCAGTGTGTGTGTGTGTGTAAGAGGAATCAGTGTGTGTGTGTGTGTAAGAGGAATCAGTGTGTGTGTGTGTGTGTGTGTGAGGAATCAGTGGGTGTGTGTAAGAGGAATCTGTGTGTGTGTGTGTAAGTAAGAGGAATCAGTGTGTGTGTGTGTAAGAGGAATCAGTGTGTAAGAGGAATCAGTGTGTGTGTAAGTAAGAGGAATCAGTGTGTGTGTGTGTGTGTAAGAGGAATCAGTGTGTGTGTGTGTGTGAGGAATCAGTGTGTGTGTGTGTGTGTGTGTGTGTGTGAGGAATCAGTGGGTGTGTGTAAGAGGAATCTGTGTGTGTGTGTGTAAGTAAGAGGAATCAGTGTGTGTGTGTATAAGAGGAATCAGTGTGTGTGTGTGTGTAAGAGGAATCAGTGTGTGTGTGTGTGTAAGAGGAATCAGTGTGTGTGTGTGTGTGTAAGAGGAATCAGTGTGTGTGTGTGTGAGGAATCAGTGGGTGTGTGTAAGAGGAATCTGTGTGTGTGTGTGTGTGTGAGAGAGAGGAATCTGTGTGTGTGTGTGTGTGTGTGTGTGTGAGAGGAATCAGCGTGTGTGTGTGTGTGTGAGAGAGAGAGAGAGAGAGCAATCAGTGTGTGTGTGTGTGTGTGTGTGTGTGAGAGAGAGAGCAATCAGTGTGTGAGAGAGAGAGAGCAATCAGTGTGTGTGTGAGAGAGAGCAATTAGTGTGTGTGTGTGAGTGAGAGAGAGAGAGAGAGAGGAATCTGTGTGTGTGTGTGTGAGTGAGAGAGAGAGGAATCAGTGTGCGTGTGTGTGTGTGTGTGAGAGAGAGGAATTGGGGTGTGTGTGTGTGTGAGAGAGAGAGGAATTTGTGTGTGTGTGTGTGTGAGAGAGAGGAATTGGGGTGTGTGTGTGTGTGAGAGAGAGAGGAATTTGTGTGTGTGTGTGTGTGTGAGAGAGGAATTGGGGTGTGTGTGTGTGAGAGAGAGAGGAATTTGTGTGTGTGTGTGTGAGAGAGAGAGCAATTTGTGTGTGTGTGTGTGAGAGAGAGAGGAATTGGGGTGTGTGTGTGTGAGAGAGAGAGGAATTGGGGTGTGTGTGTGTGAGAGAGAGAGGAATTGGGGTGTGTGTGTGTGTGAGAGAGAGGAATTGGGGTGTGTGTGTGTGTGTGAGAGAGAGGAATTGGGGTGTGTGTGTGTGTGAGAGAGAGGAATTGGGGTGTGTGTGTGTGTGAGAGAGAGGAATTGGGGTGTGTGTGTGTGTGAGAGAGTGGAATTGGGGTGTGTGTGTGTGTGTGAGAGAGAGGAATTGGGGTGTGTGTGTGTGTGAGAGAGAGGAATTGGGGTGTGTGTGTGTGTGAGAGAGAGGAATTGGGGTGTGTGTGTGTGTGTGAGAGAGAGGAATTGGGGTGTGTGTGTGTGTGAGAGAGAGGAATTGGGGTGTGTGTGTGTGTGAGAGAGAGGAATTGGGGTGTGTGTGTGTGTGAGAGAGAGGAATTGGGGTGTGTGTGTGTGTGAGAGAGAGGAATTGGGGTGTGTGTGTGTGTGAGAGAGAGGAATTGGGGTGTGTGTGTGTGTGTGAGAGAGAGGAATTGGGTGTGTGTGTGTGTGTGTGTGAGAGAGAGGAATTGGGGTGTGTGTGTGTGTGTGTGTGTGTGAGAGAGGAATTGGGGTGTGTGTGTGTGTGTGTGAGAGAGAGGAATTGGGGTGTGTGTGTGTGTGTGTGTGAGAGAGAGGAATTGGGGTGTGTGTGTGTGTGAGAGAGAGGAATTGGGGTGTGTGTGTGTGTGAGAGAGAGGAATTGGGGTGTGTGTGTGTGTGAGAGAGAGGAATTGGGGTGTGTGTGTGTGTGTGTGTGAGAGAGAGGAATTGGGGTGTGTGTGTGTGTGTGTGAGAGAGAGGAATTGGGGTGTGTGTGTGTGTGAGAGAGAGGAATTGGGGTGTGTGTGTGTGTGTGTGAGAGAGAGGAATTGGGGTGTGTGTGTGTGTGTGAGAGAGAGGAATTGGGGTGTGTGTGTGTGTGTGAGAGAGAGGAATTGGGGTGTGTGTGTGTGTGTGAGAGAGAGGAATTGGGGTGTGTGTGTGTGTGTGAGAGAGAGGAATTGGGGTGTGTGTGTGTGTGTGAGAGAGAGGAATTGGGGTGTGTGTGTGTGTGTGAGAGAGAGGAATTGGGGTGTGTGTGTGTGTGTGAGAGAGAGGAATTGGGGTGTGTGTGTGTGTGTGAGAGAGAGGAATTGGGGTGTGTGTGTGTGTGTGAGAGAGAGGAATTGGGGTGTGTGTGTGTGTGTGAGAGAGAGGAATTGGGGTGTGTGTGTGTGTGTGAGAGAGAGGAATTGGGGTGTGTGTGTGTGTGTGAGAGAGAGGAATTGGGGTGTGTGTGTGTGTGTGAGAGAGAGGAATTGGGGTGTGTGTGTGTGTGTGAGAGAGAGGGAATTGGGGTGTGTGTGTGTGTGTGAGGAGAGGAATTGGGGTGTGTGTGTGGGTGAGGGGATGGGGTGTGTGTGTGTGTGTGAGAGGGGAGGGATTGGGGTGTGTGTGTGTGTGTGGGGGTGGGGTTGGGGGTGTGTGTGTGTGTGTGAGGGGTGGATGGGGGTGTGTGTGTGTGTGGGGAGGGGGTTGGGGGTGTGTGTGTGTGGTGTGGGGGGGAATTGGGGTGTGTGTGTGTGTGTGAGGAGTGGAATTGGGGTGTGGTGTGTGTGTGTGGGGGGGATTGGGGGGGGGTGTGTGTGTGTGGTTGTGGGAGAGAGGAATTGGGGTGTGTGTGTGTGTGTGTGGAGAGAGGGAATTGGGGGGTGTGTGTGTGTGTGTGGAGAGAGGATTGGGGTGTGTGTGTGTGTGTGAGAGAGAGGAATTGGGGGTGTGTGTGTGTGTGTGGAGAGAGGAATTGGGGTGTGTGTGTGTGTGTGAGGGGGATTGGGGTGTGTGTGTGTGTGTGTGAGAGAGAGGAATTGGGGTGTGTGTGTGTGTGTGTGTGTGTGTGAGAGAGAGGAATTGGGGTGTGTGTGTGTGTGTGAGGAGAGGAATTGGGGTGTGTGTGTGTGTGTGGAGAGAGGGAATTGGGGTGTGTGTGTGTGTGTGAGAGAGAGGAATTGGGGGTGTGTGTGTGAGGAGAGGATTGGGGGTGTGTGTGTGTGTGTGTGAGAGAGAGGAATTGGGGTGTGTGTGTGTGTTGTGAGAGAGAGGAATTGGGGTGTGTGTGTGTGTGTGGGAGAGAGGAATTGGGGTGTGTGTGTGTGTGTGAGAGAGAGGAATTGGGGTGTGTGTGTGGGGGGTGGGGTGTGTGTGTGGGGAGAGGATTGGGGGTGTGTGTGTGTGTGTGGGGGGGGAGGATTGGGGTGTGTGTGTGTGTGTGGGGAGGGAGGATTGGGGGTGTGTGTGTGTGTGTGAGAGGAGGAATTGGGGTGTGTGTGTGGTTGGGGGGGGTGGGGGTGTGTGTGTGAGGAGAGGAATTGGGGTGTGTGTGTGTGTGTGTGAGAGAGAGGAATTGGGGTGTGTGTGTGTGTGTGGAGAGAGGAATTGGGGGTGTGTGTGTGTGTGTGAGAGAGGGATGGGGGTGTGTGTGTGAGAGAGAGGAATTGGGGTGTGTGTGTGAGAGAGAGGAATTGGGGTGTGTGTGTGTGTGTGAGAGAGAGAGGAATTGGGGTGTGTGTGTGTGTGTGAGGAGAGAGGGATTGGGGGTGTGTGTGTGTGTGTGAGAGAGAGGAATTGGGGTGTGTGTGTGTGTGTGAGAGAGAGGAATTGGGGTGTGTGTGTGTGTGTGAGGAGAGGGTTGGGGGTGTGTGTGTGTGTGTGTGAGGAGAGAGGATTGGGGTGTGTGTGTGTGTGTGTGTGAGAGAGAGGAATTGGGGTGTGTGTGTGTGTGAGAGAGAGGAATTGGGGTGTGTGTGTGTGTGTGAGAGAGAGGAATTGGGGTGTGTGTGTGTGAGGGAGAGAGGAATTGGGGTGTGTGTGTGTGTGTGAGAGAGGGAATTGGGGGTGTGTGTGTGTGTGAGAGAGAGGAATTGGGGTGTGTGTGTGTGTGTGAGAGGAGGATGGGTGTGTGTGTGTGTGGAGAGGGATTGGGGTGTGTGTGTGTGTGTGAGAGAGGAATTGGGGTGTGTGTGTGTGTGAGAGAGAGGAATTGGGGTGTGTGTGTGTGTGTGAGAGAGAGGATTGGGGGTGTGTGTGTGTGTGAGAGAGAGGAATTGGGGTGTGTGTGTGTGTGTGAGAGAGAGGAATTGGGGTGTGTGTGTGTGTGTGTGTGTGAGAGGGGGAATTGGGGTGTGTGTGTGGTGTGTGGAGAGAGGAATTGGGGTGTGTGTGTGTGTGTGTGAGAGAGGAGGATTGGGGTGTGTGTGTGTGTGAGGAGAGGAATTGGGGTGTGTGTGTGTGTGTGTGAGAGAGAGGAATTGGGGTGTGTGTGTGTGTGTGGAGAGAGAGGAATTGGGGTGTGTGTGTGTGTGTGAGAGAGAGAGGAATTGGGGTGTGTGTGTGTGTGTGAGTGAGAGAGGAATTGGGGTGTGTGTGTGTGTGTGGGAGAGAGAGGAATTGGGGTGTGTGTGTGTGTGTGAGAGAGAGGAATTGGGGGGTGTGTGTGTGTGTGTGTGAGAGAGAGAGGAATTGGGGTGTGTGTGTGTGTGTGTGTGTGAGAGAGAGGAATTGGGGTGTGTGTGTGTGTGTGTGAGAGAGAGGAATTGGGGTGTGTGTGTGTGTGTGAGAGAGAGGAATTGGGGTGTGTGTGTGTGAGAGAGAGGAATTGGGTGTGTGTGTGAGAGAGAGGAATTGGGGTGTGTGTGTGTGTGTGTGAGAGAGAGGAATTGGGGTGTGTGTGTGTGTGAGAGAGAGGAATTGGGGTGTGTGTGTGTGTGTGTGAGAGAGAGGAATTGGGTGTGTGTGTGTGTGAGAGAGAGGAATTGGGGTGTGTGTGTGTGTGTGTGAGAGGAGGAATTGGGGTGTGTGTGTGTGTGTGTGAGAGGAGAGGAATTGGGGTGTGTGTGTGTGTGTGAGAGAGAGAGGAATTGGGGTGTGTGTGTGTGTGTGAGAGAGAGAGGAATTGGGGTGTGTGTGTGTGTGTGAGAGAGAGGAATTGGGGTGTGTGTGTGTGTGTGTGAGAGAGAGGAATTGGGGTGTGTGTGTGTGTGTGTGAGAGAGAGGAATTGGGGTGTGTGTGTGTGTGTGTGTGAGAGAGAGGAATTGGGGTGTGTGTGTGTGTGTGAGAGAGAGGAATTGGGGTGTGTGTGTGTGTGTGAGAGAGAGGAATTGGGGTGGTGTGTGTGTGAGAGAGAGGAATTGGGGTGTGTGTGTGAGAGAGAGGAATTGGGGTGTGTGTGTGTGTGTGTGAGAGAGAGGAATTGGGGTGTGTGTGTGTGTGAGAGAGGAGGAATTGGGGTGTGTGTGTGTGTGTGAGAGAGAGGAATTGGGGTGTGTGTGTGTGTGTGAGAGAGAGGAATTGGGGTGTGTGTGTGAGAGAGAGGAATTGGGGTGTGTGTGTGAGAGAGAGGAATTGGGGTGTGTGTGTGAGAGAGAGGAATTGGGGTGTGTGTGTGTGTGTGAGAGAGAGGAATTGGGGTGTGTGTGTGAGAGAGAGGAATTGGGGTGTGTGTGTGAGAGAGAGGAATTGGGGTGTGTGTGTGTGTGTGAGAGAGAGAGGAATTGGG